>NC_069503.1:991357040-991474540 GCF_027579735.1 Bombina bombina
TGCATACAGGGACGGAGGAGCACTGTAGTATTTCAAAGGGCTGGTAGGGAGGTCAAAGATCTCCCATGACTGGCCACACGTCCCTCTCACAGCACCCCCTCCCTTATGCTGGGCCGAGATGAAGATGAAAAATCCTGACCATGCCTCTAGAACTCCCCTGAACACCTATGGCCAGCCTCATGAGACACAAAGTGTATTGAGTGGCGATGGTGCAATTTATGGAGGGGGCAGGACTATGATATTGCATCATATCCCCTGCTTTTATCAATGTGTGCGCCGTAAACATCCTGCGGGAAGCATTTTAAAACAAAAGCCTGGATCCCACAGGGACCCAGCATCTGCAACTTTCAAAGGGAGGGGTAAATGTAAATATGTTTACAAAAAGTGTAAAATAGCCATGTGTCTGTTTTGTTAGGGTAAATGTAAATGTGTGTACAGTAAGTGTAAAATATCCGTGTGTCTGTTTTGTTAGGGTAAATGTAAATGTGTGTACAGTAAGTGTAAAATATCCGTGTGTCTGTTTTGTTAGGGTAAATGTAAATGTGTGTACAGTAAGTGTAAAATATCCATGTGTCTGTTTTGATAGAGTAAATCTAAATGTGTGTACAGTAAGTGTAAAATATCCGTGTGTCTGTTTTGTTAGAGTAAATGTAAATGTGTGTACAGTAATACAGTAAGTGTAAAATATCTGTATGTCTGTTTCGTTAGGGTAAATGTGTATACAGTAAGTGTAAAATATCCGCGTGTCTGTTTTGTTAGGGTAAATGTAAATGTGTGTACAGTAAGTGTAAAATATCAGTGTGTCTGTTTTGTTAGGGTAAATGTGTGTACAGTAAGTGTAAATATCCCTGTATCTGTTTTGTTAGGGTAAATGTAAATGTTTATACAGTAATGTAAAATATCCGTGTGTCTGTTTTGTTAGAGTAAATCTAAATGTGTGTATAGTAAGTGTAAAATATCTGTATGTCTGTTTCGTTAGGGTAAATGTAAATGTGTGTACAGTAAGTGTAAAATATCTGTGTGTCTGTTTTGTTAGGGTAAATGTAAATGTTTGTACAATAAGTGTAAAATATCAGTGTGTCTGTTTTGTTAGGATAAATGTGTGTACAGTAAGTGTAAAATATCCCCATGTCTGTTTTGTTAGGGTAAATGTAAATGTTAATACAGAAATGTAAACTATCCGTGTGTCTGTTTTGTTAGAGTAAATGTAAATGTGTGTAGTACAGTAAATGTAAAATATCTGTGTGTCTGTTTTGTTAGGGTAAATATAAATGTGTGTACAGTAAGTGTAAAATATCCGTGTGTTTTGTTAGAGTAAATTTAAATTTCTTTCATGTAATTGGCAAGAGTCCATGAGCTAGTGACGTATGGGATATACAATTCTACCAGGAGGGGCAAAGTTTCCCAAACCTCAAAATGCCTATAAATACACCCCTCAACACACCCACAATTTAGTTTTACAAACTTTGCCTCCTATGGAGGTGGTGAAGTAAGTTTGTGCTTGATTACTTCTATGATAAGCGCTTCTAAGTATTTTGAAGCCCAATTCCTCTCAGAGTACAGTGTTTGCCTTTTGATGTTTTGGTTTTCCTCACCGGAAATATTTTCAAACGTTCTCTGTTGTCAGTCGTAGGGATTCATCTCCTACCTCCCTTTTCAGATCAACGATATACTCATATACCATTACCTCTGTTTTTTCTTATTTAAGACACTCGCAGCTATAGTTTGGCACTTTATGTATTAATATAAAGTTTTAAATATATGTATTTTACTTATATTTGCCATGAGTCAGGTCTATGTATATTTCCTTTTGCAGACTGTCAGTTTCAGTTTGGGAAGCATGCTTAGGAAGATATTTGTTTTACCTGGGGTATAGGCTCGCGAGGGCGCAAAATGCTGTTATTTATTGCGTCATTCTTGATGCGAGAATTTTTTTGGTGCAAAGGTACGTCTTTGATGATGCAATTTCGTCTTTTCCGGCGTCTTAGTTGACGCAAGGTTTTCCTTGCATGAGGTTGCGTCTGTTATGACGCAAGTTGCATAATTTCCGGAAGAATATTTTTTGTTTATTTTTCACCCCACTTCCTATATGCCTCTTGCCATCTATATACTCAGAGGGCCATGCTGTTTGCATTTTTTTTCCCATTCCTGAAATTGCCATATAAGGAAATTGTAAATTTTGCTTTAATGTTGTTTTTTTCTTTTACATTTTGCTAGATGTCTCAATCTGATCCTGTCTCAGAAGCAACTGATGGAACCCTGCTGCTTGATCACAGTTCTACCAAAGCTAAGTGTATCTGTTGTAAATTAGCTGTGATTATATCTCCAGCTGTAGTATGTAACAGTTGCCATGATAAGCTTTTGCACGCAGAAAATGTTTCCATCAGTACTAGTTCAGTTTCTGTTTCTTCAACATCTAATGTACATGATATCCCTGTTGATATGAAAAATTATATTGCTGATGTGATACGGAAGGCTTTGTCTGCTATTCCACCTTCTAATAAACATAAAAGGTCTTTTCAAACTTCTCATAAATTTGATGAAATTTCTAATGACCGACAACATACTGAAATATCCTCCTCTGATGAGGATCTCTCTGATTCAAAAGATCCTACCTCAGACATTGACACTGACAAATCGACTTATCTTTTCAAGATTGAGTATATTCGTTCCTTATTGAAAGAAGTGTTCGTTCCTTATTGAAAGAAGTGTTAGTTACTTTGGATATTGAGGAGTCTAGTCCTCTTGATATCAAAACTAGTAAATGTTTAAATTCTGTTTATAAACCTCCTGTGGTTACTCCTGAGTTTTTTCCAGTTCCTGATGCTATATCTGATGTGACTGATAAGGAATGGATTAAAAATCCAAAAGCAAAAAAGGTAGATGACGAGTAGTTAGAAAGTTAAAAAGTCAATACTTTATTTCACATCCATTAAAAATATTCCAGGGAGGAACAAAAGGTAGAAAAGGACAAAGTGCACAGGTATACACAAACCAGTATACACGTTTCGGCGTGAGCAGTAATCACTACTGACATACAATTTAATTCACAGGTGAATTTAAAAAGGGCAGGAAAAGAATAAATTAGTCATATTATTAGTTAGAACTAAAATAAGTGACAAATCTGTATAGTAATAACAAGGGGATGAGAACCTAACAAAAATACTGTTCTAAATTAATAATAATATTAAGAGATTTGATACAGAAGTTTGGAAAATAAATACATGAAATATATGATATATACACATGGAGCTTATTAAATTATAAATGTACATATTGTGTTAAAAGCCTGGATCGAATGTACACATAAATAAAAAGTACAGATGGAATAAACCAAAGGTGACACAGACCAGTGTAAGGTTAAAGATAATAAATAACACTGGAAAAAGGGAGGGCATACAAAAGTAAAAAAATTGTATCAATCATATCAATTAATCCCAATAGTTAATAAGATTGAACTCTGCATTCAGACCAGAGGGAATTTTAGTACATAATTTAAAAATCCACAACATCTCATGTCTCTCTAGTAGTCTCTGTCTGTCACCTCCTCTCTTAGGTTGCATGACTTTATCTATGGCCAACCATTTAAAACTACTGACACTCTTTTGATGGCAAAGGGAGAAATGTTGTACTATAGGAGATGTAGATTTACCTATAGTGATTTTTGATATATGCTCTCTTATCCTCGTTCGGACATCACGGGTCGTAAGTCCTACATATTGTAAATTGCAAAGTGTGCATGTGATAAGATAAATCACAAAAGTAGAAGTGCAATTTAAGCAAAAGTTAATCTCAAAAGAGTGACCTGTAACGGCCGATGTAAAGGTGTCAGAGACATCAATGTGGTCACATGCCTTACACCTACTGCTTCCATATCTGTACATGCCCTTGCTAGTCAGCCAAGAGCTGGTGGGAACATTCATTTTGGGTAACACTGTAGGTGAAAGATAGTTACCTAGGGACTTGTTTTTCCTATATGAGCACCTTATGCCATTGTTTACACAATCCACCAATCTGTCATCCGCTACCAATAGTCGGAAGTGTTTTTTCACAATATTACAAATATCGTGATATTCGGTGCTGTATTCGGTCACAAAGTTTACTTGATTGGAAACTGTTTGTGGGGTCTCTGGTTTGTCAACCAATAGGCTCGACCTATCCATGGTGTCAACCTCCCTAACTGCCCTATTAATTGTCTTTTTAGGGTATCCTCTGCTTTTCAAATGGTCAACTAATTCCTTTTGGTGACACTCAAACGTTTCTTTTGTGGAACAATTTCGTTTTGTTCTCACCAACTGTCCCTTTGCTATAGAGTATGAGACGTTTCTAGGGTGGCAGCTATTTGCGTGCAGTACAGAATTACCTGAAATTGGTTTTCTATATATACTGCTCTCAATGCTGCCATCCCTATTGCCTTTAAGTGTCACATCAAGGAAATGAATCGATACTGTGGAAGTCTCAAAGGTAAATTTGAGATTGCAGGTGTTGGCATTTATGAGTTCAATGAACTGCAACATATCCTCATGTGTTCCACGCCAGACCAGCAGGAGGTCGTCAATAAACGACCATAATACACAATGTAGTCTCGAAGGGGGTTCAAATCGCCAAAGATGTGGGACAGCTCCCACCAACCCATATATAGGTTGGCATAGGAGGGGGCAAATTTTGGAATGGAAGGAATGGATTAAGCCTGGTACTTCTTTCATTCCTTCTTCTAGGTTTAAAAAGTTGTACCCTTTGCCAGCGGCTAGATTAAAGTTTTTGGAAAAAGTCCCCAAAGTTGATGGGGCTATTTCTACTCTTGCCAAACGTACTACTATTCCTATTGAAGACAGTACTTCTTTTAAAGATCCTTTAGATAGGAAACTTAAATCTTATCTAAGGAAAGCTTATTTATTTTCTGGCTATCTTCTCAGGCCTGCCATTGCTATGGCTGATGTTGCGGCTGCATCAACCTTTTGGTTGGATAGCTTAGTGCAACAGGAAATTTGTCTAGCATTGTTCGTTTGCTTCAACATGCTAATCATTTTCTCTGTGATGCTACTTTTGATATCATCAAAATTGATGTTAAATCTATGTCTTTAGCTATTTTAGCTAGAAGAGCTTTATGGCTCAAATATTGGAATGCTGACATGGTATCTAAAGCTAGATTACTATCTCTTTCTTTCCAAGGTAACAATTTATTTGGTTATCAGTTGGATTCAATTATTTCAACTATCACCGGAGGGAAGGGAGTTTTTTTGCCTCAAGATAAAAGATCCTGATTTGCTAGCATTGTTCGTTTGCCTCAACATGCTAATCATTTTCTCTGTGATGCTATTTTTGATATCATCAAAATTGATGTTAAATCTATGTCTTTAGCTATTTTAGCTAGAAGAGCTTTATGGCTCAAATATTGGAATGCTGACATGGTATCTAAGTCTAGATTACTATCTCCTTCTTTCCAAGGTAATAATTTATTTGGTTCTCAGTTGGATTCAATTATTTCAACTATCACCGGAGGGAAGGGAGTTTTTTTGCCTCAGGATAAAAGATCTACGGGTAAATCTAAAGCTTCTAATCGTTTTTGTTCTTTTCGACAGAACAAGGAACAGAAAACCAATCCTTCCCTTAAAGACTCTGGTTCCAATTGGAAACCTTCTTCAAGCTGGAATATATCCAAGCCTTTTAAGAAACCAAAGCCAGCCCCCAAGTCTGCATGAAGGTGCGGCCCTCAATCCAGTTCAGCTGGTGGGGGGCAGATTGAAATTATTCCAATACATTTGGGCAGATTCTTTTCAAAATCAGTGGATTCAGAGTATTGTTTCTCAAGGGTATCAAATAGGATTCAGAGCAAGGATAGGCACAGACAAAGGCTGTGGCAGACATTTTCCAAAGTACAGACCTTAGTGAAGGACAACAAAGTATATTTGAAATTAAAAACATTATTTTATAGTGTTTGGTGTTATTATACTGATGCAGATACCACTAATCCTATAACCAGCCCTCCTCTGGCTATACCCATGATCCAGTGTCACTACTGTGTCTTTGTATAGTGCTTGGTGTTATTGCCACTGATCCTATAACCAGCCCTCCTCTGGCTATACCCATCTGCCAGTGTCACCACTGTGTCATTATATAGTGCTGGGTGTTATTATACTAATTATACTGATGCAGATACCACTGATCCTATAACCAGCCCTCCTTTGGCTATATCCATGAACCAGTGTCACTACTGTGTCTTTGTATAGTGTCTGGTGTTATTGCCACTGATCCTATAACCAGCCCTCCTCTGACTATACCCATGAGCCAGTGTCACTATTTTGTCTTTGTATAGTGCTTGGAGTTATTACCACTGATCCTATAACAAGCCCTCCTCTGGCTATACCCATGTGCCAGTGTCACTACTGTGTCATTATATAGTGCTGGGTGTTATTATACTGACGCAGATACCACTGATTATATAACCAGCCCTCCACTGGCTATACCCATGTGCCAGTGTCACTACTGTGTCATTATATAGCGCTGGGTGTTATTATACTGATGCAGATACCACTGATCCTATAACCAGCCCTCCTCTGGCTATACCCATGTGCCAGTGTCACTACTGTGTCTTTGTATAGAGCGGGGTGTTATACTGATGCAGATACCACTGACCCTATAACCAGCCCTTGTCTGGCTATACGCATGTGCCAGTGTCACTTCTGTGTCTTTGTATAGAGCTAGGTGTTATTATACAGATGCAGATACACATCCAATATTTCACTCAGGCTTTATTCCATAACTTATCACCCAATATCGCTAGCAGTCTCTTGACAAGCCACTAACATCATTCACACTAAAAAATGTTATTCCTATTATTTAATCTGAAAGAAAAGATATACTAAGGTTGTGGTGTACACTGCAAGGGCCATGTACGGACACCTTGCCTATCCCTGATTCAGAGTAAGACCTCCTGTGAGAAGATTCTTTCTCTCTCATGTTCCAGCACATCCGGTGAAGGCTCCGGCTTTTCTGAAGTGTGTTTCAGATCTAGAGCTTTCAGGGGTAATTATACCAGTTCTGTTTCAGGAACAGGGTGTGGGGTTTTATTCAAATCTATTCATTGTCCGAATAAAAAAGAAAATTAATTCAGGCCAGTTCTGGATCTGAAGTTTTTGAATCGTTTTGTAAGATTCCTATAAGGACTATTTTGCCTTTTGTTCAGCAAGGTCATTATATGTCCACGATAGACTTACAGGATATCCGATTTATCTAGACTACTATCGGTTTCTGAGATTCTCTTTTCTAGACAAGCATTACCAATTTGTCACTCTTCTATTTGGGCTAGCAACAGCTCCAAGGATCTTTTTGAAGGTTCTCGGTGCCCTTCTATCTGTAATCAGAGGACAGGGTATTGTGGTGTTTCCTTATTTGGACGATATTTTGTTTCTAGCTCAGTCTTTACATTTAGCCGAATCTCACACAAATCAACTAGTGTTGTTTTTTCAAAGACATGGTTGGAGGATCAATTTACCAAAGAGTTTATTTATTCCTTAGACACGGGTCACTTTTTTAGGTTTCCAGATAGATTCAGTGTCCATGACTCTGTCCTTAGCAGACAAGAGATGAATGATATTGGTTTCAGCTTGTCGAAACCTTCAGTCTCAATCATTCCCTTCAGTGGCTATGTGCATGGAAGTTTTAGGTCTCATGACTGCATCGGACGCGATCCCCTATGCTCGTTTTCACATGAGACCTCTACAGCTTTGTATGCTGAATCAATGGTGCAGGGATTATACTCGGATATCACAACTGATATACTTAAATCCCAACATACAACTCTCTCTGACTTGGTGGTTAGACCATCATTGTTTAATTCAGGGGGCCTCTTTTGTTTGTCCTACCTGGACTGTGATCACAACAGATGCAAGTCTTTCAGGTTGAGGAGCTGTCTGGGGATCTCTGACAGCACAAGGGGTTTGGAAACCTCAAGATGCGAGGTTACCAATCAATATTTTAGAACTCTGTGCTATTTTCAGGGCTCTTCAGGTTTGGCCTCTGTTAAAAAGAGAACCATTCATTTGTTTTCAGACAGACAATATCCCAACTGTGGCATATGTCATATATCATCAGGGTGGGACTCGCAGTCCCCTAGCTATGAAAGAAGTATCTTGGATACATTCTTGGGCAGAATACAGCTCTTTTCTAATTTCTGCAATGCATATCCCAGGTGTAGAAAATTGGGAAGCGGATTATCTCAGCCGTCAGACCTTACATCCGGGGGAGTGGTCTCTCCATCCAGATGTATTTTGTCAGATTGTTCAGATGTGGGGTCTTCCGGAAATACCGTATTGTACCGAGTATAGGCCGCACCTGATTATAAGCCGCACCCTTAAAGTTTGGTGCCATTTTAAAGAAATTACATTACACAGGCTGCCAATATCCACTCTGGTAAAAAAAAAGAAGAAACTCAAAGTAGAATACAGTATACTGTAAAAATGATTCTTTATTCCATGGTGCTTGAAAAAAACAGGATACAAAAAAAAGGAAGACGTTTTTTAAACCAGTATTCCTTTTTTATCCTGTTTTTTAACGTACCATGGAATAAAGAATCATTTACCAGTACTTGGGGACTTGACTTTACGGTATTTGATTTTATTTTTACTGTATTTTGTTTTACCGGTATTACCGTATTAATCCTTAATAAGGGCCATTTCAGTGATCATAAAAATACTGGTATACCGTACATGTGTAGTTATACAATCTACCGTGACTGTTATTAAAAGAAATCCTCCACAAAGTTTCTCTGTGCGGCACACTCTCCTTTCACTTCTGCCCCCTGCAAAAATCCTCACAATGTAATCCACATCCAACACTGATGCAAAAATCACGAGTTACACACACCTAGTCACACGCTGGTAATACAAGTGTTGATCTTGGGGACCCACCTTATGACATTCAAAACTCGAATACCTCACCCACGGCATTAATAAGTGCTCCAAGCGGTGGTGAAGATGAGACGGTGAGGGATCCCTACAGCGCGCCGGCGAGTGTACAGCCAAGTTCCGTGTGTATGTGACATCACAGTGGGGGGCGGGCAGACGGGATACTCTGGAAAGAGCCAACTGCTTCAAATTGTGTAACACCCCGAGTATAGGCCGCATCCCTAATTTAAAGGCTTGCATTAGGGGAAAAAAGTGCGGCCTATACGCGGGACAATACGGTAGATCTGATGGCTTCTCATCTAAACAAGAAACTTCCCAGGTACCAGTCCAGGTCCAAGGATCCTCAGGCGGAGATGGTGGATGCTTTAGCAGTTCCTTGGTTTTATCAACCTGCTTATATCTTTCCGCCTCTAGTTCTTCTTCCAAAAGTGATCTCCAAGATCATTATGCAACAATCGTATGTGTTTCTGATAGCACCAGGGTAGTCTCACAGCTTTTGGTTTGCGGATCTTGTTCGGATGTCCAATTGCCAGCCTTGGCCACTTCCTCTAAGACCAGACATTCTGTCTCAAGGGCCGTTTTTCCATCAGGATCTCAAATCGTTAAATTTGAAGGTATTGAAATTGAACCCTTAGTGCTTAGTCATAGAGGTTTCTCTGACTCAGTGATTAATACTATGCTACAGACTCGTAAGTCTGTTTCAAGAAAGATTTATTATCAAGTTTTAAAGACCTATATTTCATGGTATTCTTCTCAGAAATTCACCTGGCATTCTTTTAGAATTCCCAGAATTTTACAGTTTTTTTAGTATGGTTTGGATAAAGGTTTGTCTGCAAGTACTTTGAAGGGACAAATCTCTGTTCTTTCTGTTTTATTTCATAGAAATATTGCTAAGCTTCCTGATATTCACTCTTTTGTTCAGGCTTTGGTTCATATCAAGCCTGTTATTAAATCAACCTTTCCTCCTTGGAGTCTTAATTTGGTTTTGAAGACTTTACAGGCTCCTCCTTTTGAGCCTATGCATGCTTTGTATATTTAACAACTTTCTTGGAAAGTGTTGTTTCTTTTGGCTATCTCTTCAGTCAAAAGAGTTTTTGAATTGTCTGCTCTCTCTTGTGAGTCTCCTTTTCTGATTTTCCATCAGGATAAGGCTGTTTTGCAGACTTCGTTTAAATTTCTTCCTAAGGTTGGGAATTCTAACAACATTAGTAGGGAAATTGTTGTTCCTTCCTTGTGTCCTAATCCCAAGAATACTCTTGAAAGATCTTTTCATTCTTTGGATGTTGTAAGAGCTTTGAAATATTATGTTGAAGCTACTAAAGATTTCAGGAAAACTTCTAGTTTATTTGTTGTCTTCTCTGGTTCTAGAAAAGGGCAGAAAGCTTCTGCTATTTCTTTGGCATCTTGGTTGAAGATTTTGATTCATAAAGCTTATTTGGAGGCGGGACAGTCCCCACCTCAGAGGATCACAGCTCATTCTACTAGATCAGTCTCCACTTCTTGGGCTTTTAAGATTGAAGCTTCAGTTGATCAGATTTGCAAAGCAGCAACTTGGTCTTCTTTGTATACATTTACTAAATTTTACCATTTTTATGTATTTGCTTCTTAAGCAGTATTTGGTAGAAAAGTTCTTCAGGCAGCTGTTTCAGTTTAATTCTTCTGCTAATGTTTTAAGTTTTTTTTCTTTCTATTATGAGATAAACTTATTTTTTGTGGATTTATTTTTTTCAGTGGAAAATGACTGTTTTTATTTTATTCCTCTCTTTCTAGTGACTCTTCTGTGGACTTCCACATCTTGGGTATTTCTATCCCATATGTCACTAGCTCATGGACTCTTGCCAATTATATGAAAGAAAACATAATTTATGTAAGAACTTACCTGATAAATTAATTTCTTTCATATTTGCAGGAGTCCATGAGACCCACCCTATTTCTGGTGATTATGATTTTCTGTATAAAAGCACAATTATTTTTCCAGTTCCTCTTTTTTGTATGCTTTTTTTACTCCTTATTTAATCACCCCACTACTTGGCTATTCATTAAACTGAATTGTGGGTGTGGTGAGGGGTGTATTTATAGGCATTTTGCGGTTTGGGAAACTCTGCCCTTCCTGGTAGGATTGTATATCCCATACGTCACTAGCTCATGGACTCTTGCCAATATGAAATAAATTAATTTATCAGTTAAGTTCTTAAATAAATTATGTTGTTTGGACAGTAAGTGTAAAATATCTGTGTGTCTGTTTTGTTAGAGTAAATGTAAATGTTTGTACAGTAAGTGTAAAATATCCGTGTGTCTTTTTTGTTAGAGCAAATATAAATGTCTGTACAGTAAGTGTAAAATATCAGTGTGTCTGTTTTTTTAGAGTAAATGGAAGTGGAGGGCCCTCTAGTGGGGCTGTAACAAAATTAAGGGATTACTGAGGTGAAGTTTGGAGGGTACTAGGTGCTACAGTGGATCCGGCCCTTTTTTGTTCCTGGTTCCAGACTTCAAAGGAGTTTTTTTCTTCAGCTCTGTTGAGATGGAGGGTTCCAAAAGGAGATCAGTGCCACCAATGCGGTATAGAGGGGTCATGCAGGAGGTTCCTGGCAAGCGGGGAGCTGCAAGAGAAAGCCTCTGAGGATGTGGTACCCCCTTCCCCTGTGGCTAGGGCCAGGGCACCCCTCATGTTGAAGAATAGGAGACCGGTGAGGGGGGGATTGGGCCTGGGGGCCTTTTCGGCACCCCCTGGGTCTCATTCCTCTCCTGCTGGGCCTTAATTACCCCTTCATTATGCCCCAACTTCTGTAGGGGTCCCACATTTACCCACCCCACCAATTCCAATTACAGAGGCCATAGGGGCCTTTAAAGGGTTATCCCCTGCTATATCTAATTTAACCCCCACTGACATGCCGCAAATGAGCACAGCTGCTGCGGCTGATACTTCGATGCAGCAGCTGAAAGCTCTACCCCCGGCGACATTGGCATCAGTATTGTCGCTAGCGCAAGTGCTCATGGGGTCCTTGTCCCCAATGGCCGCGGGCAGAGTGAGTAGTATTCAGGATGGAGGGAGGGGTGGGTCCATGCCGTGGGCTTTAGGCTCAGGCCCGGTGTCGGCACTAATCCCCACCCCTTCCGGTGCTGCATCCGGCGCGTCCTCCCCCGTGTGACTCATCGAGCGGGGAGGAGGGTAGGCGCAGTCGCATCCAGAAGAGAGGTGGGGACAGGAGCGGATCTGTGCATGGAGCCAGCAGCAGTAAGTTGGGAAGGCTCGTGCGGGATATCAGACTCCTGGTGGGAGTCGGGACCAGGATAGAGTGTGAGTGCGGCGCAGGGGAGTGTGGCACAGGGGAGTGTGGCACAAGGGATTAGGGCTCAAGGGAGTGTGGCTCAAAGGGGTGTGGAACAAGGGAGTGTGGCGCAAGGGATTATGGCTCAAGTGAGTGTGGAACAAGGGAGCGTGGCACAAAATACTGTGGTTCCAGGGAGTGTGGTGCATGGGAGTGTGGCAAAAGGAAATGCGACACCAGGGAGAAAAGCTTATGCGAAGAGCGCAAAAGGGAGGCAATGTGCTATAAGGAGGAGAAAGGAGCCTGTCAGTGAGGGGTATCCACAGGGGCATAACTGTGGACAGGCAGGAATGCAGAGATACAGAATTTTTAGATGTGTCAGGTACTGCAGCCGGGGTTTCTGAACACAGGGGCCCTCATTCTAATTATAGGGTGCAGAGCGTTATTCGTGAGCCTGATAGAGGAGGCATATGTGGGTCACAGGGACAGCCATATTGTGTGAGTGAGGAAGTGATCAGGTAGGCGGTTGCGGCTGCTTTGGGAGTGTTTGTGCAGGTGGGTCAGGGCAGGATGGTGGGGATCCCACCAGGGGTTCAATCATCCGTGCAGAGTACTCCTCAAAATCTTGTGTTTTCACAGGGTGCTTCCATGTATCCCGTCACCACAGCTATGGCATCATCATCAGGTCAGGATGCTGGGACCTCTGCATCTTCAGCACCATCCGCATCATCTTCCTCATCACTTCTTCAGGCTGCGGGAGCTGCGCCAGCTTTGGCACCCAGCGGTGAGTACCTATTACACACTTCTGCACACGTAGATGTAGGTACATCTTCCAGTGGGTCGGCCTCAGAGAGTGAGGGTGATTTAGGCCTAGTTGGGAAGGGGCAGAAGGAGATGTTTAGGATGGTCAAGAAGTTAGTGACAGCGCAGGTAAAGGGAAAGAGCCCAACACCAGTAGTTAGCCAGGTGGTCAACGTGGCCCCAATGGCTAGCGTGGAACAGGCAGGCGCAGGGGCGTTTGTGGTATCAAGGAAGGTAACGTCTCATGGGGACACGTACCCATGTTTGGTGCATTCCTTGTACGGGCATTTAAAATCAAAAGTGGTGACAAATTTTCAGGATGGGCGGTATGTCAACATCTTTGAACTTTCACCGGAGGCATGCATGGCCAGGGAGAGGGCGGCAGATGGCACTGGCACCAAGAAAGTGAAGCGGCTGGAGACCTACGAAGAATAACAGAGGTGCTTTAGAGTGTTACATTTACTTTGAAGTGATGCGCTAGACTTCCCACACTTGCCAATCTAAAAATACTACTTTCTTCCTAAGTAGTCGATAATACAGGGTATAATAATTAATAGGTATAGATGGCGCTAGTCAAAGCTGTGGGTTGTTGTAAATCAAAAATTGAATTTAATAAGTTTCCATATGCAAGTCACGCCACATGCTATATCACCTAATTCCTTTAACTTTTAAAAACTCTTTGAGAATCGACTAATTTACTGAATGTATACCAAATGCATGAAGGTTAATAGCAAACTTTTTATATAAGAAATTGGGTATGTGGTGATACAATAACTTCCCCCTTTTTTTTTATAAAAGGACTTCTTTAATATACACTCACTCAATAGGTTATTATATTATGCAACAGAGGGGGCAAACTGCTCCTTTCGTCACATTTGCAAATTCTGCAGTGGGCCACACCCAGGAGCGGATTGTAATAAGAGAAAGGAGTACGGCACAGAAAAGTAAGTCACAAGGGGGGCCCCTGGACAGAAGGGCCCCAACTCCACTTAACCCGGTAGCCATGGCGCCATGGTGCCATGGCTAGCGAACTACCCTGACACAGAGATGGCTCAAGCTGCTCGGGTCGGAGTTTAGGATTGCTGTGGGTGGTCGTGTGATGGGTTCCACGGTCCACCGCAACCTTAAATCTGCTTATGAATTTCCTGAGGTAGTCAGGGAAAAATTGGGTAAGGAAGTGGCTCTGGCAGGGTTGCTGTCCCCTTTTGGGCACAACCTCTGCCTGATCTGGTGGTGTCCCCCGCTGGGGGTGGTCCCGAAGAAGGACACAGGCAAATTTAGGCTTATACACCAACTATCCTTTCTGAAAGGGGCGTCAGTGAATGATGCCATCGACCCGGAAGCGAGCTCGGTACATTACCAGTCCTTAAACGAAGATTAGTGATCGTCAGCAGCAAGGGTAAGGGGGCCCTGATGGCAAAAACCGGATATAGAGTCCGTGTTTCGCTTGTTGCCCCTGCACCTGTCTGCATTCAGGCTCATGGGCATGAAACTGGACGGAGCATTTTACGTGGACAAATGCCTTCCCCATGTGGTGCTCGCTATCATGTGCGCTTTTCGAACGTTTCAGCTCCTTTTTGCACTGGGTAATACAAAAGGCGTCCCGGGGGTGGGACCGTGGCCCCACTACCTAGACAACTTTTTGCTAGTGGGGGAGGCTGATTCTGACGAGTGTGCCCGTCTGATGGCGATTATGCAGGATATAATGGGGAGATTCGGTGTGCCGTTGGTGACCTGAGAAACGCAAGGCCCATGTACCTGTCTGACTTTCCTCGGAATTGAAATCAATACTCAGTCAGAGGTTTGCAGGCTCCCCAAGGACAAGGTTGACCGCCTGTTTGCAGGTGGTTTTGTCTGTGGTTGGCGCAGACTCTATTTCCATCAATGAATTACTGTCACTGCTGGGGTTGCTAAATTTTGCTGGTCGGGGCGATACCAATGGGGAGAATTTTTAACAGACATTTGGAAAGTCAATTGCAAGGGCCTAGACGGCTTAGAGCTAGGGTTAAGGTTTCAGCCAAAATGAAGGCGGATCTAAAAGTTTGGGAGGAATTTCTGAGGAAATTCAATGGTGTCTGCATATGGCGGAGGGACCCGATTTCAAACCAAATGCTACACCTCTTTACGGATGCGGCGGGTGGTTTTGGATATGGGGCTTACCTAGAAGGCAAATGGAGCACCGCTCCTTGGCCCGCGGACTGGGTAGAATCGGGTTTGATCCGGAACCTTACCCTATTGGACATCTTTTCATTATAGTTGCAATTGAACTGTGGGGACATAGATTGGATAATCAGTCTGTAATCTTTTGGTGCAACAACATGAGTGTGGTGTATGCATTAACCGTCTGTCTGCATCATCCCCGAGGGTGTCATATACTTGAGGCACTTACAATTGAACATTAGCTTCACGGCCCAGCACGTGCCAGGGGGTAAAAAATGTAGTGGCAGACGCTTTGTCCAGGTTTAACTGGGAACAATTTAGGAGGGTGGCATCTGGGGCAGAGCAATCAGGTGTAACTTGCCCCCCTTTCCTTTGGCAGATGCGGGGGCTGGGAAAGTGTTCTCCCCCTCGTGAGGGCTTCTTTTGGCACCTAATATGTGGAAAACCTATGAGACTCATTAGAAGACTTGGGTCAGCTTTGCCATCCAACAGGGGTTCCAGGTACACTCAGCTACCCAGGTACATGTGCTTGATTGGTTGGCTTGTCTGCGTGACCAGGGGGTGTCTAGATTAGCCACGCAGTGTAGACTGTGCATTCTTTAACAAGGCATTTGGGGCTCGCAGATCACTCAGCGCGCATTCTTAGTGAGACAAGTCCTGAAAGGGTGGGGGGCGGTTATCCCCACGCAGGCAGGATCATAGGGAGCCTATTACCCCACTCAGATTGTGCAAGTTGGTGGGGACACTGCAGTCAATGTGCTCATCACAATACGAGGCCTTGCTCTTTCGGGCCGGCTTTCACGTATGCCTTGGCAGGGGCATTGAGAGTGGGGGAACTGTTGTCTCCATCCAGGCATGGTGTTGAAGGCGGTATAAAATGAGATCAGGCGCGTCCAGCAGAGGACAGATTAATTTTGCTTATTCCTAGGGTCTAAAACAGACCCACAGGGTACGGGGGCATGGCTCCCACTGTGCAGGCACGATATTCCGGAATGCTGTCCGGTAAAGGGTTTCAAAGAGTTCTGCCTGGTGCATCCACATGGTTCTCCGCAGTTGTTCGTGCACGAGGATGGCTTGTCTTTGTCGGTTTTTCAATTCAAAAAGGTGCTAGCTAGAGTGGTTTCGGCTGCGGGCCTCGACCCTGCAAACATTAGGGTCCCACTCCTTTAGAATAGGGGCGGCGACGAGCACGGGTAGTGGAGGGACCTCTGAGGGCGGATATCAAGGAGACTAGGAGCGGTGGAAATCTGGTAGATTCAAGTTGTATATTCATTCTTTGGGGGATGCGCTTCATTAGTGTTATTCTCAAGCTATGGTTGGGTTTCGGGGTTTACTTGGGTATGGCCTTTTTGAGATTGAAGATGCTGTTACAGGGGTCTGGCATTTTGGGGCTCAGCCTTTTATCATATTGTTGCAGGCAAGAATGCGGACGACGATTCGTGTATGGATAGTAGGGCACTCATTCATGCATTGGGGCGTCCATTCGGGCTCTGCGGTTGCCGGACGGTCAACATTTGGGATTTCCCCCATCCAGGGCCAACATTCGGTGGCTAGGACGTAGGGGTTTAACCTGGGGACGAGTGGCCTACCCTTCTTCAAGATGCGCACAGGAGGTGGGAGCAACCTCACATTATTGTAGTTGCATCTAGGGGAGCACAATATGAGTTCTGTCCCCGTTTTGGATCTAATTAGAAAAATGGCTTCTGACATTTGTTGGATGGATAGGGTGGTCTAACGTGGTTGCATGGCTGCATTGGAGGTACATTTGTACGCAGAGGGGCAGCGTACAATGTGAGAAAGAAGCTGAACAGGGGAGATGGGAAGAAACTGTTACAGCGTTAGGAGGAGGCCGGTTTTGCCATAAGGCATGATACTCTAATGGCCGACAACAAGGCCCTTTATCGCCCTGATGGAGTCCATCTCATGGATGTGGGATTGGGACATTTTCCTTGGGGACATTCGTAGAGCTCTTTATTTCAGTAGTGTAAAAAAATAAAATTGTTAATTGGAAATTGGTTTTATATTAAAATTTGGTTGTTTGGTCTTGTTATTATTATGTGGCGGCAAGAGGCAGCTGACTCCTTGTGGCGGTCGGTCAGGGCCCAGAGAGCGGGCAGGGACTGTGAAGGGTGATGCCCTGGGATGGGGGAGGCGATGCCCTCTATGTGCCGACCTAGGGGTTACTCCCTCCTACGAATCTCTACGACAAACAACTCTAATAGCTTACAGCTCTCTCTGCCGATTGGGCACCTCGCAAATCCGTGCTGCGCTGCAAACACTGTGTAGGACCCTGGCCGTCTGTCAGTAGGGGGTTAGAATAGCTAGTTCATTGCCGCCATCACATTTTTGTTAAGAACGTTTATACAGTTCTTTGTGTTATTAGGGAGTAAGTTGCCTAAGTTGGCATATTTAAATATGCCTAGTTTAAGAGGTTTATTTTTAATAAACGTGACCAGTCTTTAGCCCAAAACCTGTTGTTGTGTGTTTATTGATTTATCATTCTAGGGTACATAAGACGAATAGGAAGTTTATCCCTTATGGAAGTGGAGGGCCCTCTAGTGGGGCTGTAGCAAAATTAAGGGATTACTGAGTTTAAGTCTGGAGGGTACTAGGTGCTACAGTGTTGCAAAAGTGGGGGCGGGTGCTTCTGCTTACCTTTATAGGTCCTGGCTGTAGTGGATCCGGCCCTATTTTGTTCCTGGTTCCAGACTTCAAAGGAGTTTTTTCCCCGACCACCCGTCCCTGAATGAAGAAGTGGCGGCTGATAGCGGTAAAGTTAGGGTTCACCCTGGAGTAGGTAGGTTTATGTGAACTAGCCTTCTAAGACCAGGTTTTAATTGTAGCCTTCCACCTGTCCAGGCGTGTTTCACGACTCGCATGGGGAGGTCGCCTTCATAGGCTGGTTGTTTATGCCTTAGCTGGCGGTCGGTCAGGGCCCAGAGAGTGGGCATGGAGAGTGAAGGTTGATGCCCTGGGATGGGGGAGGCGACGCCCGCTAGGTGCCGACCTAGGGGTTACTCCCCCCTAAGAATCCTACGACAAACAACTCTAATAGCTTACAGCTCTCTCTCTCTCTGCCGATTGGGCACGCGCAATCCGTGCAGAGCTGCAAACACCGTGTAGGACCCTGGCCGTCTGTCAGTAGGGGTTAGATTAGCTAGTTCATTTCCGCCATCAAATTTTTGTTAAGAACTTTATACCGTTCTTTGTGTTATTAGGAGTAAGTTGCCTAAGTTGGCATATTTAAATATGCCTAGTTTAAGAGGTTTATTTTTAATAAACGTGACTGTGACCGGTCTTTAGCCCAAAACCTGTTGTTGTGTGTTTATTGATTTATCATTCTAGGGTACATAAGACGAATAGGAAGTTTATCCCTCATGTAAATGTGTGATTAGTAATGTAATATATCCGTGTGTCTGTTTTGTTAGAGTAAATGTAAATGTTTGTACAGTAATGTAAAATATCTGTGTGTCTGTTTTGTTAGGTAAAAGTAAATGTTTGTACAGTAATGTAAAATATCTGTTTGTCTGTTTTGTTATAGTAAATGTAAATGTGTGTACAGTAATATAAAATATCTGCGTGTCTGTTTTGTTAGGGTAAATGTAAATGTTTGTAAAGTAAGTGTAAAATATCCGCGTGTCTGTTTCATCAGGGTAAATGTAAATGTTTGTACAATGAGTGTAAAATATCCGTGTGTCTGTTTTGTTGGGGTAAATGTAAATGTGTGCACAGTAATGTAAAATATCTGTGTGTCTGTTTTGTTAGAGTAAATGTAAATGTGTGTACAGTAAGTGTAGAATATCCGTGTGTCTGTTTTGTTAGAGTAAATGTAAATGTGTGTACAGTAAGTGTAGAATATCCGTGTGTCTGTTTTGTTAGAGTAAATGTAAATGTGTGTACAGTAAGTGTAGAATATCCGTGTGTCTGTTTTGTTAGGGTAAATGTAAATGTTTGTACAGTAATTTAAAATATATGTGTGTGTTTTGTTAGAGTAAATGTAAATGTGTGTACAGTAAGTGTAAAATATCCAAGTGTCTGGTTTGTTAAGGTAAATGTGTGTACACTAATGTAAAATATCTGCGTATCTCGTTTGTTAGGGTAAATGTGTGTACAGTAATGTAAAATATCTGCGTAGCTGTTTTGTTAGGGTAAATGTGTGTACAGTAATGTAAAATATCTGCGTATCTGTTTTGTTACGGTAAATGTGTGTACAGTAATATAAAATATCTGCGTATCTGTTTTGTTAAGGTAAATGTGTGTACAGTAATATAAAATGTCTGCGTATCTGTTTTGTTACGGTAAATGTGTGTACAGTAATATAAAATATCTGCGTGTCTGTTTTGTTAGGGTAAATGTGTGTACAGTAACGTAAAATATCTGCGTATCTGTTTTGTTAGGGTAAATGTGTGTACAGTAACGTAAAATATCTGCGTATCTGTTTTGTTAGGGTAAATGTGTGTACAGTAACGTAAAATATCTGCGTATCTGTTTTGTTAGGGTAAATGTGTGTACAGTAACGTAAAATATCTGCAAATCTGTTTTGTTAGGGTAAATGTGTGTACAGTAATATAAAATATCTGTGTATCTTTTTCGTTAGGGTAAATGTGTGTACAGTAATATAAAATATCTGCGTATCTGTTTTGTTAGGGTAAATGTGTGTACAGTAATATAAAATATCTGCGTATCTGTTTCGTTAGGGTAAATGTGTGTACAGTAATATAAAATATCTGTGTATCTGTTTTTTTAGGGTAAATGTGTGTACAGTAATGTAAAATATCTGCGTATCTGTTTTGTTAGGGTAAATGTGTGTACAGTAACGTAACATATCTGTGTATCTGTTTTGTTAGGGTAAAATAATGTTGTTTTATAGAATGAATTGTGTTGCATGAGGCTGGTCATAAATGTTCAGGGGAGCTCTAGAGGTCAGGATTTTTTACCTTTATCTCGGCCCAGCGTGTGAAATTCATAAAGAATCTGTTGTTCTTTTGAAATACCACATCTTGGCCTCCATTACATATGCAGCATGGCCCGCAAAATCCTCCCCCGCCAGATTTTACGCGATTTTGGTATTACATATACAGCGTTGCATACAAGTTATGTGCGTATATTTCACCCGTTGCTCGCAATTATTACTCCCATAGGCTAACATGGGACCGCGTCGTAAATCGGTATCCAATATCCAGCGCAAGGACTTACGTGGCGAAAATGGAGAAATCTTACTCCATTTTTACCTCGCCATAAAAGGCAGCCTGAGCAGGCCTTGCAGTATGGGAGCGCCGTAACTCCCGAAAATGCCTGCAAAAATAAACTAACACCTAACGCATGCGCAATGTCTATCTACCTGTCAACCGCAATCCCCCACCCCAATAACTAATAAACTCTATTAACCCCTAAATCACCATAGCCCACAATGCAATAAACCTAATCAAGTATTAACCCCAAACCGCCATAGCCCACAACGCAATAAACCTAACCCCTAACCTAACACCCCTAACCTAACCCCCCCTTAAATAAACTAAAATTAAATATAAAAAAATATAAAAAAATTTACAGTACTTTTAAAATACAAATAAACTAAGTATAAATTAAAGGGGCTGTCTAATCAAAATTCAGGAGTAGACTGTCCCTTTAAGCAAGAATTACAGAAAATAAAAAAATCTAAGATTACAGAAAATAAAAAATAAAATTCCAAAATTTTAAATAAATTACACCTAATCCCTATGAAAATAAAAAAGCCCCCCCAAAATAAAAACACCCCCTAATCTAATCAACTACCAGTAGCCCTTAAAAGGACTTTTTGCAGGGCATTGCCCCAAAATAATCAGCTCTTCTGCACAAAAAATACACACAGTCCCCCCTACCAGTAAACCCCCCACCCACCAAACCCCCCCCAAAAAAATACTAACACTAAAAACGCTAAACTACCCATTGCCCTGAAAAGGGCATTTGTTGGGCATTGCCCTTAAAAGGGCATTCAGCTCTTTTACTGCCCACCCTATCTAAATAAAATAAATCCCCCCAAAAAAACCTTAAAAAACCCTAAGTCTAACCCCCAAGTGGTCCTCACCTGTCCTGAAGTTCAGCAAAGAAGGTCCTGTTCCAGGCGGTGAAGTCTTCTTCCAAGCGGCGATCTCTTCTTTCTTCTTCCAGGAACCAGCCGGCACGGAGCAGAGGGCGGAGTTGAAGACCTGCGATGCTGGAACTGAAGACCGGCGACTCTGGAACTGAAGTTCGGCGACCGCGGAGCCATGGAGCGTGGAGGATCCTCTTCATACGATCTCCACCGTACACTGAATAGGAATTCAAGATACGCGATTAAAAATGACGTCCATTGAATTCCTATTGGCTGATTTGAGCCTTTAAATTCAAATCAGCCAATCGGATGAGAGCTACTTAAATCCTATTGGCTGTTCAATTGGCTGGTAGGGGGGGCTGTGTGTATTTTTTGTGAAAAAGAGCTGATTATCTTGGGGCAATGCCCTGCAAAAAGTCCTTTTAAGGGCTACTGGTAGTTAATTAGATTAGGGGGTGTTTTTATTTTGGGGGACCTTTTTATTTTCATAGGGATTAGGTGTAATTTATTTAAAATTTTGGAATTTTATTTTTTATTTTCTGTAATCTTAGATTTTTTTATTTTCTGTAATTCTTGCTTAAAGGGACAGTCTTCTCCTGAATTTTGATTAGACTGCCCCTTTAATTTATACTTAGTTTATTTGTATTTTAAAAGTAGTGATGTTGGGGTTGGCGGATTTAGGGGTTAATAATTTAGTTATTGCTTGCGGTGTGGGTTTGATGGCGGATATAGGGGTTAATAGTTTAAATAGGCATATTGTGTTGTGGGGGGTTGTCGGTCTAGGGGTTAATACATTTAATATTAGTCATGAGAGGGGGGATTGCGGATATAAGGGTTTTACGTGCCGGCCTTAATTTTGGGAGGCGTGTTAGACTTTTTCGGGAGATTTGTTATTTCCTTTACTTTTCTTAGGCGCCGGCAGTTTCTAAAGTGCCGTAAGTCACTGGCGACTACAGAAACTTGTCTTTACGCTCATTTCTGGACATCGCTAGTTTATCAGACTTATGGCACTTTATGAACTGCCGGCGGGGTTTATGTAATACCCCGATGTGCAAGGTAAAGTTACGGACGGCGCAGGTTCCCACGCTTGCGCCGAAACCTGCGCCGTATATTTGATCGCGCCCCTTGTGCTCATGTCTCACTATCTGAATGCGGGAAATGTTGACTCAACTTTATTTTATCTGTTTTTAAAATGCCTTCTTTGGTTCCAATTTGTTTGTTCTGTAAAAATTTGAAGGAGTTTTTATGGTTCTGGTGCCAACACAATAGTACGGTGAAGAAAATGGTAAAAAGTTAGATGTGGCTCCATTGTTAGTAGCGGAGAATGACTTGCAATTCATGGTTGTGACGAGGGCCAGTTAGAAATCGTTATGAGTTGCAGAGAGTTTTTCCATGGGATATTATTTTTACAAATGGTTTGCTTAATCTATGCCAATGTTGCACATATTGTGCCCAAGACACATGCCTGGCCCTGATCCTACCTCAGTATGCTGTCATTGAAAGGAACTACATTTCACAAAGGACGCATAGTATTGAGGTTATTCTTTGCCTCCCTCTAGTCATGGTTGCCCCATGTTGAAATTTATTTTTAACTACATTCCAGTTCTGAACTGTTTGCACATGTGCAGCATGTCTACTTCAGAGGCCTGCAGTGCAACCTAGGTTTCATAATGGTGGACCTTAGTTAGTTCATAGCTTTCTCAGTCTTTTGCTGAAGACAGACTGAAGATTCCACTTCCACATATACGCTGCTGGGAAGCTTAGTTTGCATTCATTTTAAGTAAATGACAAATAATTATATTATTCTTCTATGTAACATAACTGATTTATGCTAAAGTAGTGAGAAAATGACATGTTCTAGTTTGTTAGAGCATGTATATTTAGCACTACTGAGCCAGCATTTATGTGTGTTTAACCCCTTGGCTCTGGAGGCAGCTGCAGTCTCATGACCAACCAATCTCCAGCCGTACCTGCTAGGAACCACCAGTTGTCTGCAGCTCATGAGCAGGACGTTAAAGGGACAGTCTACACCAGAATTGTTATTGTTTTAAAAGATAGATAATTCCTTCATTACCCATTCCCAAGTTTTGCATAACCAACAGTTATACTACACTACTACTGTTTTCAGCATCACTGTTTCTGTTGCGCAAATACTGTAGGGAGTTGCTTGTGTGAAGTTTAACTTCTAGGCAGAGTTCCAAGCATGGGAGGGTTCTATGATTAATTTACATGGGGCGCATGATGAGGCTCTCATTGGCTGAAAGAGCTGTCAGTCAAAGAAGCCAAAGCAAAATTGTTAACAGAGGCTGCATTAAACGAGGTAACATAGCCTGACAAAAACGCTGAGTATTAAAAGTACATTTGACTTTGGAACCAAATAAGGATTGCGATATGCTAGTTAGGAGAAGAGCTTTCAGAATGTGTGAAGTTCTGGAGGCAAATTTACCATCACTTTAACTTGCTGCTGTTTACTAGCAAACATGTGCATGTTTTTTTTTTTGTTTTGTTTTTTAGAATTCATTAAAGGGACACTGAACCCAATTTTTTTCTTTTGTGATTCAGATAGAGCATGATATTTTAAGCAACTTTCTAATTTACTCCTATTATCAACATTTCTTCATTCTCTTGGTATCTTTATTTGAAATGCAAGAATGTAAGTTTAAATGCCGGCCCATTTTTTGTAAACAACCTGGGTTGTCCTTGCTGATTGGTGGATAAATTCATCCACCAATAAAAAAGTGTTGTCCACAGTTCTGAAACAAAAAAAAGCTTAGATCCCTTTTTTTTCAAATAAAGATAGCAAGTAAACGAAGAAAAATTGATAATAGGAGTAAATTAGAAAGTTGCTTAAAATTGCATGCTCTATCTGAATCACGAAATAAAAAAATGGGTTTAGTGTCCCTTTAAGTTTAAACTTTGATGATTTTGATAAGAAATATATATTTTTTAATTTCTTTTTTTATTAAAGAGGATCCAAGGATGTAACAACATGGAAGTTCAGAGATTGTTCAATGTCAGCTTAAATGCATTTACAAAAAGCAATGGGTCATATAAAATGCAAAGAAATAATATAACAATGACACATTTATAATATACAAGCAATGCACATTTGAGACTTGTGCTTTTTTTTTTTTTTCTCTCTCTCTCTTTCTCCCTTCTTTCTTTATTGGAATATGACAGTATACACCCTACTAATGTACAGTTTAAGTAGAAAAAACCCCCCAGAAAATATGTTTCTCTTATGCCTATTGAGTAGTAATTTGAACCTATATGTTAGCTAGTCAGTATAGCCTAAAACTTATAGTTGATCTCTTTTATCTAGGTGTATTCATCCTATGTTACTCGAATCTTCTTGTTTCCTTCTGTTCCCTTTCCTTTCTCTTTTTTTTTTCCTTTCCTTTCCTCTTGTCTCTCTTCCCGTTTCTCTCCCTGTCCCTTCCCTTCTTTTCCCTCTTCCTTCCCTTCCTTTCTTCTTTCTTCCCTTTCTTTAATCTACGTTTCTCTTTATTGTATCATGTTAAGGATACCTATATACCCGGTCTGATGGGTGCTGATACATTCACTGTTGATTCTGCCAAAAACACTAGCAAAAAATAAAAAATAAAAAATAAAATAAAAATAAAAATAAAATAAAATACCAATTTTCCTCTCCTCCGCTCCTCATCCCTCCCCCCCATCCCTGAGGTCTATATAAGAGCTATTGTTCTCTCCAAATCCCTGTACACCAAGGACCATTCACCTCTCAGGTGGGCATTTAGCATGTATTCTGTCTGTAAAAAGGGGCGCAGTATCTGTTTTTGTTTTTGTGTGTCTAGAGTTTTTATATAATATTCCTATTTTTTAAGAAACATCAATGAACGTTGTTTTGTGTCTACTTGAGAGTCATATTGCTCAGTAATTAGATTTATCCATAATTTGTGACTAAGATGTTTTACCCTGGGGCTTTTTCTCTCTATCCACAGGGACAGAACACAACTTCTGGCTAGTAGAAAGATTAAAGGTAGAATAGGACAGAGCTTATTGAGACTAATATCCCAGTTTAAAAAACAGATCATCTCTAGCCAAATAGTAAGTTTGAGCTTAAGCGTTGTTAATAGCCAGTATTGTAATCTGCTCCAGAAGTTCTTAATACGAGTACAGTCATAGAAGTAATGATATAAATCTGGGGCATGTATGAAGCATTTGACACACTGGTTCTCAATCGACACATTCCAGTGCGAGATACGTTTAGGAGTAAGATAGTCTTGATTCAGCATACAAACCTGAGATTCTCTCAGTTGTGAGGATAGGGTAGCTTTTTTTAGTCTTATCTAGACTCAATTTAAGGACTGGAGTAGTTATATTTCCAATCCTTAGCTTCCACTTGTCTAAAAGAGATTCTTGTAATTCTGGTACAGTTTTACGCAGTAAAATCTGATATATTAATGTAATTGAGTACCGTCCATTTTTAAATGCGGTATGTATGGACGCGAATGGAGAGGGGGACCAAAAGTTTTTGTTTTTGTCCTTGAGATTATTAATATTTTATTTTAAATTTCTTTTTATTGATACTTTTTCTTTTCTCTTGATGAGATAATAAAAAAAATACAATGTACAAAAAACCAATTATACAAGAATCAAGAATACAGTTCAAAAGCAAAATTCAAAAATATTTCCATTATTTCTCCTTCTCTCGTTTCCTTCCGAACTGCAACAGTTATAAATTTCACTGTTCCTTTTGTTAAACTTAAACAATAATTTCATTTATTTCATAGGAAGAAAATATGAAATCTTAGGTCTGCAGAGCTGGTGCGGGGAAAAAAAAAAAAAAAAAAGGGTTAGGGGGGGATCTTATCCATCTATCTAGCTCGTCAAACTAGTAGGAAAATTGCCATTAAGAATGTTTAATTGGAAGAAAATAGATTGCTTGAATGGAAAAACCATTTATTTTTGTACTCCCGTTGGCATTATTTGAATAACTCTGATCCATTTGGCAAAAAAAAATTCTATCTGTTTTTCGTTCCAGATCTGTATATTATATTGGTCCATTATTATTTGTGTTTCTATACGCTTGGAAAACTCGGCCATACTAGGGGCTGCAGAGGCTTTCCATTTTTCTAAAATTAATATCCGCCCAATCATAATAGCAGTATTAATTAAGTAAGTATTCCTATACTTTTCCCCGGGACTAACTAGAAAAATGATCTGTTGGGATTTTAATAATATCTGTGTGTCCAGAAATTTATTAAGCCAGAAATTAATTTTGGACCAGAACTGCCTGATCTTTGGACACCACCAGAAACAGTGGAGTAGATCCGCCCTATCTGAGCTGCATCTAGGACATAAATTACTAGTTGTATACCACCCTGCAATTTTTTTAGGGGTAATATAGATCATATTAATCAATTTAAATTGTGATTCTTTACAGGCATTAGAAGTTTTTGTTTTTTTTACCAATGAAAAGCTTGCTTGAATATTTTCCAAAGTCACCTCAGGGAACAATCTATTCCATTTAGCTAATATTGCACTCATAAGTTGATGTCCCGTATGGCAAATCAGGGTAGTGTAAAAATTAGTAATTGCAAAATTACCTTTCAAATAAGCTTCAATATTATCTGCTAGATTTCCTAATTCCCAATCTGGGCTATATTTAATTTTAATCGTCTGTAAAAAATGTCGAAGTTGCAGGTATGCAAAAAATTAAGATTGGGGAATTCTGAATTCTCTAGTAATCTGGCAAAAGGGTTTGATATGGCCAGATAGAGTGTCCACTATTTGAACAAGGTATATTAATCCTTGATTATTCCATTTTAAAAAGGTCGATCGTCCCAAACCTGCAATGAATTCTGGATTCCCAGTAATCGTTAGATAATTCGATACATATGGTATTACATTGATCTGTGAGCATGTTCTATGCCAGGCTCGAATAATATTAGCAAAGGTTATCATATTGCTGATGTTAGCTGGTAATTTGGATGGGCAACAGTGTAAAATCGCATTTAAGGTAAATGGCGAGACCAGGTCCGATTCTATTTCTAATGAGGTCAGATATTCTTTTTTGGTGATCCAATCTACTGCATATTTAAACAGGGAAACCCAATTGTAATATTGAATATTTGGAAATGCCATCCCAGCCATACTTTTACGCATGGCCAGTTTCTGCATAGATATTCGTTGCCTTTTACCATGCCATATAAAAAAGGAACAAACCCGGTTGAACGAACTTAGATCTCTCCGGGATAATAAAAGCGGAAGATTTTGTAACAAATATAATAGTTTAGGGAATAAAACAATTTTAATTAAAGCCACGCGTGCGGAGAGAGATACAGGCAAATTCATACACTGTTCTAATTTTTTTTTCCCATATTCAAAGAATTCAGGAAAATTCAATGCGTACCAATGCGCAGGATCTGCACTAAGAACAATACCTAAATATTTAATACTCGTAACTTCTTTGAAAGGGTGGCTTCTTATACTATATGGGGTCCTCATAATCCATAGTAACTCTGATTTTGAAGTGTTTATTTTATATCCTGAAATGGAACTATAAACCTCTATGATACGTATTAATTGAGGGATACTCTGTACTGTGTTATTAAGAAAGATAAGCAAGTCATCTGCATACAGAAGGAGAGTCAGAATATTCTTCCCCAAACATATCCCTTTAAGTTCCTGTCTTAGTAGAATCGCTAGTGGTTCCAGGGATAAATTAAACAAGAGTGGCGAGAGCGGGCACCCTTGTCTAGTACCTCTGTTTAGCTTAAATCTCTCAGTGATTTCATCATTAATAATCAGAGAAGAACAAGGATTCTTATAGATATTATGAATAAATTGTTGGAATTGTCCTATAAGGCCAAATTTTGTCAGCGAGGTAAATAAATGATCCCAGGTAATCGAGTCGAATGCCTTTTCTTAAATGGGTTCCTTTTGAATAGGCTTTATTCCGGTACCAATCCAGCAGGATTGTAACTTTCCGCAAGCTTTTCATTGAACTACGGCCTGTCATGAATCCTACTTGGTCACTATGAATTAAAGGGACATGAAACCCAATTTTTTTCTTTTGTGATTTAGAAAGAGCATGTCATTTTAAACAACTTTCTAATTTACTTCTATTATCTCATTTGCTTCATTCTCTTGATATCACTTGCTGAAAAGCATATCTAGATATGCTCAGTAGCTGCTGATTGGTTGCTGCACATAGAGGCCTTGTGTGATTGGTTCACACATGTGCATTGCTATTTCTTCAACAAAGGATAGCTACAGAACTGAGCAAATTAGATAATAGATGTAAATTGGAAAGTTGTTTAAAATTACATGCCCTATCTGAATCATGAAAGTTTAATTTTGACTAGACTGCCCCTTTAATGGGTCAAGATATTTCTGCAATCTCTTCGCTAAGATAGTTGTTATTAACTTATAATCTACATTAAGTAGAGATATGGGACGATAGGAGGAGGGATTTTCAGCATCTTTATCTTTTTTAAGAATCAGGGCTATATTTGAAGCTGCAAAATTACTGGAGCACTCTTTTTCATTCTGATAATACTCGTTGAACAACTTAAGTAAAATTGGACTTATTTGTTCTTGGAGCATTTTATAAAATTCGGAAGGAAGGAAATCAGGCCCTGGAGCTTTACTTAATTTAGAGATTTTAATACTTGCTTTAATTTCATCCATAGAAATAGGTTGATTAAGATTATTTAATTGCTCCAGAGATAGTTTTGGAATTTTAATGCTCTGCCAAAATATTTTTTATTTTCAAGATGTATCTCTCTTTCTGCATATAGGTCCCGATAAAACTGATGGAAAACTTTTTTTTATGTCCGCATTGTTAGTGAATCTGTGCTTATTAGATTGGACTGCCATTATCCTGTTATTTGAGTTGTTCTTAGTGAGTCGGGCAAGATATTTTGCTGAATGCCCTGAGAAACCCCCATATAGTGCTTTCTGTCTCAGTTCTCTGCTTGCTGTTTGTTGCTTTAAAAATAAATCTCTCTCTGATTTAGCCTTAATATACTTATCCCAATTTTGTTCACTTACAGATGAAATATATGCCCTAAAACTATTCTTCAAAGCATTGGCTAATTGATACTCCCTCTGCTTATTCTTACGTTTCCATTTGCACATATATGCTTTTATTTCCCCTCTAAAAAAACATTTAGCAGTCTCCCAAAAGATTTCTGTTTTATTTATATATGTTTTGTTAAAATTGTAAAGAGATTATTAATATAGTGTCTTGCCTGTAGATAGGCGAAAAAGTGAGTATGAGATATGTTGAATTGTTTATTTAGTTCCTGGAAGGATTTCAGTGTATGAGTGGACTGATCCAGGAGGCAGCCAATTACGTTTAGGCCCTTGCTCTCCCATACTCGAAACGGCAAGGATTCTGTGCCTGTGGGGAAGTCCAGATTTCCTATTAAAGGTATATATTTAGGATCAGGTTGAGAGATACTCAGATGTTTAAAAGATAGCTTCCAGACTCGCAGTGGATCATTATATAAGATGTTATTTTTAACCACTGGTGGCAGTTTACTCTTATCCGTGTAGGGGAGAAAAGATATATTAATATCCCCCAGAGCAGCTTGTTCTAATTCTCTGTGATAAAAATGTGCGGTGTTCAGCTGCCAGTCAAATACCAATCTTAAAAGAAGTGCCCAATTATAGAATCTAAAGTCTGGTAGTCCTAGTCCACTATCAGAGTATGAAAGAGAAAGTTTTCCCACTGCTATACGTGGTTTTTTATTTTTCCAGAGAAAGCGTTTGATAGCTTGATTAAGTAATAAGAGATCTTCTCTGTGGAATATAAAAGGTAGCATAGATAGAGTATATAAGATTTGTGGTAGTATAACAATTTTAATTAAGTTAATATGACCTGATAGAGATAACGGTAGCAGGGACCAGCTATAAAGCTGCTGAGCGCTCTGTATACATTGTTTGGTAATATTAAGCTGATAAATAAGGTTAGGGTTCCGATGAAGGAGAATACCTAGGTAAGTTAAGGATGGGGTGGCTTCTTTAAAGGGATATATTGTTCTAGCGTGCAACCACTTTCTTAACCATAGTATTTCAGATTTTGATATGTTTATTTTATAACCTGAGAAGGTGCCAAACTCTTCTATAGTATTAAGAATTTTTGGAATAGATTTTGCGGGATCATTTACGAAAAGTAGCATATCATCTGCATAAAGTGCTAGATGGTGATAAGAGTCTTTAATATTGATTCCTTCATATGTTTGGCATAGCTTATGAGCCAGAGGCTCAAGTGCTAGATCAAAAAGAAGGGGCGAGAGTGGGCAACCTTGTCTGGTTCCTCTTTGTAAGAGAATATCACCAGAGAAAAAAACATTAGCCATTACTCGTGCCTTTGGCGCAGTGTAAATATTAGAAACCTGTAGGAAAGGGCCCTGTATATTGAAGAGTCTCATGGTCTCTAAAAGATGCTGCCATTCAACGCGATCGAAGGCCTTCTCTGCATCCAGGAATAGCAGGAAGGCCTCCTTTACCTGCATATTTGAGTCATTTCTACTAGCCCAGTAGTGATTAATTATGTGTAGAACTCTACGTAAATTCACGACCGAGGATCTGCCTGTGACAAAACCCGTCTGATCCGTGTGTAACATATCTGGCAGAAATGGTTGTATACTTCAAATGAATAAAGATGGATACAGTACCCACTACTCACTAGTGCACGGAGAGGGCTGACCAAGCCCAAACAATTCAAGTAGAAGAAGGCAGCCTCCAGCAGTGAGCAAAGTGACTTTTATTTATTAAACACAGGTCAAATACAGCAACGTTTCGGGCTAACAATAACCTAGAGGCTAATATTTTCATATATATTTTGTAATCTGAGTTAAGAAGTGAAATCAGTCGGTACGCTTCAGTCAATGTGTGATCCTTATTTTTTTTTTTGAATAAGAGTGATATTAGCTAATGAGAAAAATAGCGACGGGGTAGCCTCTTCTATAAAATATGTATTGAACAGTTTCAGTAAGATTTCAGATAACTGTGGTTGTAAGATCTTATTAAATTCGATTTGAAGGCCATCAGGCCCAGGAGTTTTCCCCAATACGAGAGAAGATATTGTGTTATTTAGTTCTTCTATAGAAATGGGAGCATTTAATTTAGATAATTGTTCTTGTGATAGTTGAGGTAGTTTAATATTTTCCCAGAATGATACCTTACTAGTCTGCTCAATATCTACCTGTCTAGTATATAATTGCTTATAGTAATCTTCGAAGCAGGTAAGAATGTCCTGGGTTTTTGTGAAGTTTTTCCCTCTATGAGAGATAAGAGCAATATTTTTTTTAATAGACCTTTTATTTACTAAAGAGGCCATGAGCTTACCTGCCTTATTTCCATAGCGTAGGTATATGGAGTTTCTTTTGAGAAGTCCCTGGGCTGCCTGGCGTTTCACAAAGGTATCCAAGGATATCTTAGCTTCTATATAAAGATTAAAATGTGATCTAGATTTAATTTGACAAAACTTCTGATATGTGTTTTTTTTTTTTGTTTTTTTTTATTTACCAGAAAAACGAATCCATTACATCTTATTAAATTTTTCTCTTATACATCAGACAGAAAAGAACCGGAAAAAAAAAAAGAACTAATCATCGTGACACACTGAATCTATTCAAAAAAGAAAGAAAACAGCTTATCACCCAATTTACTCTAGTGTGACAACCTCCTACCCCTCTGGAGCTGCCACCCCTGTACATATTACAAGAGAGGGATACTAATTCCCATTTTGCATACAAACTTAAAATTTTTCCGTAACCATTCCCTACTCCCTATTATCTGAAGATCTTAATGGTCCAGAGGTATTCACTAACAATTTCAAGACCTCTGTCTATTATTCCAATCGCTATGAGCTGCCTTCTATACGACATCTGTCTCTACGTCTATTAGCTGGAAAACCACATATCCTAACCTTATCTGGAACAACCCACCTGCTACAGGTGAGTGTAAGGGGAGGGGGCGTGGGCAGCTGGGGAGGGAGAAAAGAAAAAGGGAATTTTTTTTTTCTTTACTTTTCATAACCGTGCCCAGGACGAGTGTGTCTCTTTATCTACTCCACCCAGTGTACCGGCAAAGTTCCCGTTACTACTAAATTCAAAAAAGGGACTGAGCCTTGCAGAGAGTGAAGGAACTGCCGCTGGAAAGCTCTTGGCCAGGACTCAATATACTTTTTCCACTTACTAAAATACCTTCTGTAATGTTTGTCTGTATTTTTCAAATCCTGCCTTTCTACTATCATTTAAAATTTTATATTATTAATGAACTCCTTCATGCTTGGGGCTTCTTTCTGTTTCCATTTCTTAAATATGAGGCTACGAGCTGCCAAGATAGCCAAATTTGTAAGATTTTTGTCCCCTGAATTTTCAGCCTGATAAAGAAAAAATATCTGTATTGCTTCTAACTTTATTTTATCATGTAAATATTTATTGAGCCAGAACTGGACTCTCAACCAGAATTGTTGTACCTTTGGGCAGCTCCATAAACAATGCATCAAGTTTGCTTTTGCATAATTACATTTGTAACAACCTATTGGAGCTGCTCTAGCCCATCCGCTAATTCTCTCTGGGGTCAAGTAGAAATTATTAATCAGTTTCGCATGTGACTCCCGCCAACTAGTTCTCTCAGTAGCTTCTTCAGCTTTTTTAATACTATCCACAATATTTTCGCCTTCTATAGAAGAAATATATCTGCGAAATTTTTCAGTACTCTGGTTTATTTGTCTCTTCCCTAGCTTCTGCATTATATTATGATACCATATAGTTATAGAACGCACCCCTGCCCTGAATAATTTTAAACTCGGATCAACCAATGATTGGCTCCAATCCAAACCGTATTTCGCAGTATGAGTTTCTACGTAATGTCTTACTTGCAGATATGTGTAGAAATGTTTGGTGGGAAGATAATATTCTGTCGCCAGACTCTCAAAGGTCCGTGTTGATCCCTCCTGCCCCATTCTTATCTGTGAAAAATATCTCAAGCCCTTACCTTGCCATTCCCGAAAAACCTTATTGTGCAACCCTGGTGAAAAATCTACGCACCCAACAATCGGAAGCCGTGCCGACACCTGATATTCTTGTCCCACTATATAACAATATTTTTGCCATGCCCACACTATACTGGTAAATGTTACTAAATTTGCCACATTACTTGGTAAGCTCTTGTGTGGGCAGTGCAATATAGCCTGCAGATTGAAGGGTTTAACTATCTCATTTTCCAATGTATTATAAGTTACATTCTCTGACTCGGTCAGCCAATCTATTCCATATTTAATTAAGGTAACATAGTTATAATGAAGATCAAACGATAACCGCATTCCAGATATTTAAAAATATTCCTTTATTCAAATTCAGTTAAAATCCACGGCACACATAATAAAACATAAAAGATCAGTGGGAAATCCGTCAGGCTGACGCGTTTTGGCTATCTAGCCTTACTCATAGACTTAATCTGACTAGCACCTGTGGAGCTTAAATACGCTCCCTCACATTCTCATTGGTTACCACTTTTCCCACTGAAAACTGATGTATGGAGACTTAAAGGGACAGCAGGTCAGAACTGTCAGTCACATGATGAAAGGCAAGCACACTTAATTTCAGTGCCATTAACACTTGATCAACTATGTTGTGTCTTTCCTTCTTATAATATTGTATGTATCTCGTAAGACCCACCATAATCTTATTTAGTGCTACTTGTCTGTTGTACCATCAATAGAGTTAGACTAATGCTTTATACATGTATAGATATAAGATAGTTATTCTCATCTTTTGTTTAAGAACACTGAAGAGTCCAATGAAGATAATGAAATCAGAGACTTTGTGGACTATATGTCAAGTGGTGCATCCTCTGATGAGGAAGCCTTTATACAATCTAATGAGGGTCTCACGAATACATTATCAACAGGAAATATAGAACCACCAATAGCTTCGAATATTGTAGTTTCCACAGGTATTCTAAAATCAGGGAGTAATGGCAAACATAAAAACAAATATACTAGAGTTCTAGATATACAGCCTTGCACACACCAGACTATTGAAAACACTGAGGTACAGGTTTTTCAAGAGGTGGGGGCCAGAGGCCAGGGGGGAGGAAGAGGAAGAGGAGGAAGAGGAAGAGGAAAATACAAGGAACCACAGTCACAGAGAGAGCAGTACACTCTGAGGAGAGGAACACAAAACAAGTACAAGATATGAAGATAATAAATATATCAAGCATAGTGCTTAGTGAGGAAGAGATGGCATCTCTGAAATTGGGTTTAAATTTTGTTCCCTCTGCAGACTTCAATGTGTTTGATACCCTAGTAGATGTCAATAGGTTCGTACGGACATTAACTCTGAAAAAGCATTTTTCAAGTGATGAAGGTGTGGAAACCGAAACACATTTAAGTACTGCAGAGGAATCTTTTGCAATGAATGATTTCTTCCAAATAAAAGATGCTTCTGATTTCCTTTCCCTTTACCATCTAGAAAGAGAAAGTTGTCCCCCTACCAATATGAAACGGATACATAATGGTTTCAGACGCAAGTCGAAATTTTACCCTACACAGTCAAGGGGCTTGACTTTAGAACTCTTCCATAAAAGAGTAGAGGAAGATCTAATTAAACTAAAAAATGAAACTAAAAATTGTAGGTCCAACTTAACTAACAAAGAAAAAGAGGGTCTTAGGAAATTGAAAGAAAGAGACAATATAGTCATCAAGAGCTCGGACAAGGGGGGTACTATTGTAGTAATGGACAAGAGTACATACATAAAAGAAGCTCACAGACAATTAGAAGATGTAAATGTTTACAAGACACTTCATACTAACCCCACCAAACACTTTCAAGAACTGTTGAAAGATTTACTTGATGATGGCCTTGAGCAAGGGGTGATGGACTTGTCGACCTTCGAATACCTATATATTCATGAACCGGTGACACCTATTTTCCACCACTTACCGAAGGTCCACAAGTCCATCACCAATGTTAAGGGTAGACCTATTGTTTCAGGGATAGGTTCTCTTTTTGAGAACCTGTCTAACTGGATAGAATCGTTACTACAGCCACTTGTTTGCAAGTTACCCTCATACTTGAGGGATACCAAACATCTACTTAACTCACTGAAAGAGATTACCTGGAGGGAGGAGTATAATTGGCTCACCATTGATGTGGTGAGCCTGTACTCCTCCATACCACATGAATTTGGTTTATTGGCTATCAGAGAAATGATGGATCTCCTTAGTGATTATGAGGATTCTCTTAAAGAATTTATTGTTAGAACTGTTCACTTTCTGCTGACCCACAACTATTTTGAGTTTGAAGGCATATTCTATCTGCAGAGACGTGGGGCGGCTATGGGGGCCAAATTTGCCCCAGCATACGCCAACCTATTTATGGGTTGGTGGGAGCTGTCCCACGTCTATGCAGATGGAAATCCTTACAGGGAGTCACTTGTAGGGTATAAACGCTATATCGACAACCTCCTGTTTGTATGGGTGGGGTCTAAAGCGGAGAGTGAGCAGTTCATAGCCTACCTCAACAACAATCAAGTGGGTCTAGAATTCACTTCTCACTTTGAAGAGAATAGGATTGACTATCTAGATCTAACACTTGAGGGAGATCCTAACAGGGGATACATATCCACCTCACTATATACCAAACCTATATCCACAAATTCCCTTTTGCATGCGAAGAGCTGCCACCCTAAGCACATGCATTATGGGGTGTCCAAAGGGGAAATGATAAGGATTAGACGTAATTGCTCTGATGACGATGCCTTTCTTAAGGAGAGTAGAACCTTGATTAATAAACTTAGAGCCAGAGGCTATCCAGAAAATAGCATCATGAGAGCCTATAATGACGTTAGGGTTATACCTAGAGAAGAACTACTCAAACCTAAAATACAGAAAACAAAAAATAGGAGAAAGGAGAAAGGCTTAAATCATGAGAATCAAACTGGAGGAGTCACTTTCGTGACTACCTACACCAAACAGTACAATAGTATCTGTAACATTATCAGAAAAAACTTATCAATTTTGAAAGCTGATAAAGTTTTAAAGAAAGTGGTAGAAGAGGGATGCCAGTTTGTATTTAAAAGGAATGTTACCATTGGTAATATGGTGTCCCCCAGTGTTCTGAAAAAACCTAAGAAGGGTAGTAGCTGGCTCACATGTAAAGGCCACTACAAGTGTGGCACACGTAGCTGTGTGGCATGCGACCTAACACAGACAAGTAAGGTCTTCCAATCTTCTAGTACCCAGAAGGTCTTTAACTGTGGCTTTTGCACAAATTGTAGATCAGACCATGCTATATATATGGTTACACGTACAGCCTGTGAGAAACAGTATATAGGATGCACCTCCAGAGAGACAAGGGTTAGGATCAAGGAACATCTATATGATATAGAGAAGAACAGAGCTACAACAGGAGTCTCTAAACAATTCATATTTGAGCATGGGGGAGACACAAGTACATTCACCTGGATGATCATTGATCTAATAATGAAAAAACCAAGAGGTGGCAATAGGGTACATGCCCTCTTTAGAAAGGAGGCCTATTGGATCTTTACGCTAAAGACGCGTAAACCAAATGGCCTAAATATAGATGGGGATATTATTAACTTCTGGGAGTAAATATGCAATAGGATGGGTTATACATAGTAACTAGTTTAAGTAATTATGATAAATATATCTGTTACTTAAATTCTCTTTCTATTCTCAACTCCAACAATAGTTATATGATGTCTCTCCATATACTTAATATTGATCTCTAGCAGAAGCTAAATATGGAGGTGTAGTCTGAACCTTTTCTTAAACAAAAGATGAGAATAACTATCTTATATCTATGCATGTATAAAGCATTAGTCTAACTCTATTGATGGTACAACAGACAAGTAGCACTAAATAAGATTATGGTGGGTCTTACGAGATACATACAATATTATAAGAAGGAAAGACACAACATAGTTGATCAAGTGTTAATGGCACTGAAATTAAGTGTGCTTGCCTTTCATCATGTGACTGACAGTTCTGACCTGCTGTCCCTTTAAGTCTCCATACATCAGTTTTCAGTGGGAAAAGTGGTAACCAATGAGAATGTGAGGGAGCGTATTTAAGCTCCACAGGTGCTAGTCAGATTAAGTCTATGAGTAAGGCTAGATAGCCGAAACGCGTCAGACTGACGGATTTCCCACTGATCTTTTATGTTTTATTATGTGTGCCGTGGATTTTAACTGAATTTGAATAAAGGAATATTTTTAAATATCTGGAATGCGGTTATCGTTTGATCTTCATACCTTACAAGCACCGGAGTATGCTGAGGTATAGCTGCTGGAGCAGTGTATGCTCATAACCCGTTGAGGATCCGGGATTAGGGTTTCCACAAGACCGCCAAGATCACTGAGACTGAACGGGACTATCGTTTCAAATTGCCGCACGGAGCATCTGCCCACCAATTGGTCAATCAGCTATCACGTGACACGGAAGTCACGTAGGACGCCAACGGGTGATCGTGCCTACCTCGAGAGGATAGCGGCATTAGTTATACCTGGATCCGGAGCTGTAAAAACCCATTGTGAACGACTTGAAGGAGAGGGCAGTATCACTTGCTGGGAGCGGCAGAAGAGGAAAATATAGGTGTCAGTGCTAGCGGTGACGGTTGCCTGGAGACACGGTAAGAACACTGTTTGCTTACTTTGGTACTGGTTGTACACTCTATTACTGTGACTCGGCAACTGTTTATTCTACGTATATGAACACTAATACATCACAAGCTAATTATATAGTGATATAGTGGCAACCCATATAATAGAACCTCACAATAGCATTGAGATACCTATGTGCTATTTTATGTACCTTTCTAAGTGAGTAAACATTTCCTGTCTATAGAGCATTTACTGAGACAGAGAAATGGAGAGTGACACGGCCACATGTAACAGTAAATTCTATTCACTGATAAGTATGGATGACTTTGAGAAAAGCAGACCGACCCTAGAGAATACTTTTAATCCCGAAAATCAGACAAAAGATATATCAGACATCTTTATGAATATGGAACGAGCTCTCATTAGGGAGTACCAAATCTGGTGGGATAAGAGATCTCTAGAGAAGTACATGGACTTAAATATGGTACCTAGGGGCCTCAGATTACGTAAGAGACCGTCCTTTCAAGTCTCTGAGGAATGGTTTATTTTAGAATGGAACAATATATTTTAGAATGGAACAATATATAACAGAGTGTTCCATCAGACTCATGGGAGTCATAATTAAATTTAAAAACCAAAAGCTTGAAGAGGCAAGGGATTTCATTAAAGAGTTACAGAGAGATCTGAATTCTTTCACATCACATGACCGCTATAGAGAACTAGATGCCTTATTAAAAACAACCATTGACAGTATGAAACAGGATATTGACAGGCTAAAATACAACAAGTTTCTACGTGATACAGATGACTACAGTAATAATAAGGTGTACCAGTGGAACACACAGACCTTTAGGAGACAAAAGAAACAGAAGAAATTGAATAGAGGGAATACACCAACAAATAAGAGCCAGATACCTGGACAAGGGAACAAAAAACAAGTGACATTCTCAGACACTGAAGAGTCCAATGAAGATAATGAAATCAGAGACTTTGTGGACTATATGTCAAGTGGTGCATCCTCTGATGAGGAAGCCTTTATACAATCTAATGAGGGTCTCACGAATACATTATCAACAGGAAATATAGAACCACCAATAGCTTCGAATATTGTAGTTTCCACAGGTATTCTAAAATCAGGGAGTAATGGCAAACATAAAAACAAATATACTAGAGTTCTAGATATACAGCCTTGCACACACCAGACTATTGAAAACACTGAGGTACAGGTTTTTCAAGAGGTGGGGGCCAGAGGCCAGGGGGGAGGAAGAGGAAGAGGAGGAAGAGGAAGAGGAAAATACAAGGAACCACAGTCACAGAGAGAGCAGTACACTCTGAGGAGAGGAACACAAAACAAGTACAAGATATGAAGATAATAAATATATCAAGCATAGTGCTTAGTGAGGAAGAGATGGCATCTCTGAAATTGGGTTTAAATTTTGTTCCCTCTGCAGACTTCAATGTGTTTGATACCCTAGTAGATGTCAATAGGTTCGTACGGACATTAACTCTGAAAAAGCATTTTTCAAGTGATGAAGGTGTGGAAACCGAAACACATTTAAGTACTGCAGAGGAATCTTTTGCAATGAATGATTTCCTCCAAATAAAAGATGCTTCTGATTTCCTTTCCCTTTACCATCTAGAAAGAGAAAGTTGTCCCCCTACCAATATGAAACGGATACATAATGGTTTCAGACGCAAGTCGAAATTTTACCCTACACAGTCAAGGGGCTTGACTTTAGAACTCTTCCATAAAAGAGTAGAGGAAGATCTAATTAAACTAAAAAATGAAACTAAAAATTGTAGGTCCAACTTAACTAACAAAGAAAAAGAGGGTCTTAGGAAATTGAAAGAAAGAGACAATATAGTCATCAAGAGCTCGGACAAGGGGGGTACTATTGTAGTAATGGACAAGAGTACATACATAAAAGAAGCTCACAGACAATTAGAAGATGTAAATGTTTACAAGACACTTCATACTAACCCCACCAAACACTTTCAAGAACTGTTGAAAGATTTACTTGATGATGGCCTTGAGCAAGGGGTGATGGACTTGTCGACCTTCGAATACCTATATATTCATGAACCGGTGACACCTATTTTCCACCACTTACCGAAGGTCCACAAGTCCATCACCAATGTTAAGGGTAGACCTATTGTTTCAGGGATAGGTTCTCTTTTTGAGAACCTGTCTAACTGGATAGAATCGTTACTACAGCCACTTGTTTGCAAGTTACCCTCATACTTGAGGGATACCAAACATCTACTTAACTCACTGAAAGAGATTACCTGGAGGGAGGAGTATAATTGGCTCACCATTGATGTGGTGAGCCTGTACTCCTCCATACCACATGAATTTGGTTTATTGGCTATCAGAGAAATGATGGATCTCCTTAGTGATTATGAGGATTCTCTTAAAGAATTTATTGTTAGAACGGGTTATGAGCATACACTGCTCCAGCAGCTATACCTCAGCATACTCCGGTGCTTGTAAGGTATGAAGATCAAACGATAACTGCATTCCAGATATTTAAAAATATTCCTTTATTCAAATTCAGTTAAAATCCACGGCACACATAATAAAACATAAAAGATCAGTGGGAAATCCGTCAGTCTGACGCGTTTCGGCTATCTAGCCTTACTCATAGACTTAATCTGACTAGCACCTGTGGAGCTTAAATACGCTCCCTCACATTCTCATTGGTTACCACTTTTCCCACTGAAAACTGATGTATGGAGACTTAAAGGGACAGCAGGTCAGAACTGTCAGTCACATGATGAAAGGCAAGCACACTTAATTTCAGTGCCATTAACACTTGATCAACTATGTTGTGTCTTTCCTTCTTATAATATTGTATGTATCTCGTAAGACCCACCATAATCTTATTTAGTGCTACTTGTCTGTTGTACCATCAATAGAGTTAGACTAATGCTTTATACATGCATAGATATAAGATAGTTATTCTCATCTTTTGTTTAAGAAAAGGTTCAGACTACACCTCCATATTTAGCTTCTGCTAGAGATCAATATTAAGTATATGGAGAGACATCATATAACTATTGTTGGAGTTGAGAATAGAAAGAGAATTTAAGTAACAGATATATTTATCATAATTACTTAAACTAGTTACTATGTATAACCCATCCTATTGCATATTTACTCCCAGAAGTTAATAATATCCCCATCTATATTTAGGCCATTTGGTTTACGCGTCTTTAGCGTAAAGATCCAATAGGCCTCCTTTCTAAAGAGGGCATGTACCCTATTGCCACCTCTTGGTTTTTTCATTATTAGATCAATGATCATCCAGGTGAATGTACTTGTGTCTCCCCCATGCTCAAATATGAAATGTTTAGAGACTCCTGTTGTAGCTCTGTTCTTCTCTATATCATATAGATGTTCCTTGATCCTAACCCTTGTCTCTCTGGAGGTGCATCCTATATACTGTTTCTCACAGGCTGTACATGTAACCATATATATAGCATGGTCTGATCTACAATTTGTGCAAAAGCCACAGTTAAAGACCTTCTGGGTACTAGAAGATTGGAAGACCTTACTTGTCTGTGTTAGGTCGCATGCCACACAGCTACGTGTGCCACACTTGTAGTGGCCTTTACATGTGAGCCAGCTACTACCCTTCTTAGGTTTTTTCAGAACACTGGGGGACACCATATTACCAATGGTAACATTCCTTTTAAATACAAACTGGCATCCCTCTTCTACCACTTTCTTTAAAACTTTATCAGCTTTCAAAATTGATAAGTTTTTTCTGATAATGTTACAGATACTATTGTACTGTTTGGTGTAGGTAGTCACGAAAGTGACTCCTCCAGTTTGATTCTCATGATTTAAGCCTTTCTCCTTTCTCCTATTTTTTGTTTTCTGTATTTTAGGTTTGAGTAGTTCTTCTCTAGGTATAACCCTAACGTCATTATAGGCTCTCATGATGCTATTTTCTGGATAGCCTCTGGCTCTAAGTTTATTAATCAAGGTTCTACTCTCCTTAAGAAAGGCATCGTCATCAGAGCAATTACGTCTAATCCTTATCATTTCCCCTTTGGACACCCCATAATGCATGTGCTTAGGGTGGCAGCTCTTCGCATGCAAAAGGGAATTTGTGGATATAGGTTTGGTATATAGTGAGGTGGATATGTATCCCCTGTTAGGATCTCCCTCAAGTGTTAGATCTAGATAGTCAATCCTATTCTCTTCAAAGTGAGAAGTGAATTCTAGACCCACTTGATTGTTGTTGAGGTAGGCTATGAACTGCTCACTCTCCGCTTTAGACCCCACCCATACAAACAGGAGGTTGTCGATATAGCGTTTATACCCTACAAGTGACTCCCTGTAAGGATTTCCATCTGCATAGACGTGGGACAGCTCCCACCAACCCATAAATAGGTTGGCGTATGCTGGGGCAAATTTGGCCCCCATAGCCGTCCCACGTCTCTGCAGATAGAATATGCCTTCAAACTCAAAATAGTTGTGGGTCAGCAGAAAGTGAACAGTTCTAACAATAAATTCTTTAAGAGAATCCTCATAATCACTAAGGAGATCCATCATTTCTCTGATAGCCAATAAACCAAATTCATGTGGTATGGAGGAGTACAGGCTCACCACATCAATGGTGAGCCAATTATACTCCTCCCTCCAGGTAATCTCTTTCAGTGAGTTAAGTAGATGTTTGGTATCCCTCAAGTATGAGGGTAACTTGCAAACAAGTGGCTGTAGTAACGATTCTATCCAGTTAGACAGGTTCTCAAAAAGAGAACCTATCCCTGAAACAATAGGTCTACCCTTAACATTGGTGATGGACTTGTGGACCTTCGGTAAGTGGTGGAAAATAGGTGTCACTGGTTCATGAATATATAGGTATTCGAAGGTCGACAAGTCCATCACCCCTTGCTCAAGGCCATCATCAAGTAAATCTTTCAACAGTTCTTGAAAGTGTTTGGTGGGGTTAGTATGAAGTGTCTTGTAAACATTTACATCTTCTAATTGTCTGTGAGCTTCTTTTATGTATGTACTCTTGTCCATTACTACAATAGTACCCCCCTTGTCCGAGCTCTTGATGACTATATTGTCTCTTTCTTTCAATTTCCTAAGACCCTCTTTTTCTTTGTTAGTTAAGTTGGACCTACAATTTTTAGTTTAATTTTTTAGTTTAATTAGATCTTCCTCTACTCTTTTATGGAAGAGTTCTAAAGTCAAGCCCCTTGACTGTGTAGGGTAAAATTTCGACTTGCGTCTGAAACCATTATGTATCCGTTTCATATTGGTAGGGGGACAACTTTCTCTTTCTAGATGGTAAAGGGAAAGGAAATCAGAAGCATCTTTTATTTGGAATAAATCATTCATTGCAAAAGATTCCTCTGCAGTACTTAAATGTGTTTCGGTTTCCACCCCTTCATCACTTGAAAAATGCTTTTTCAGAGTTAATGTCCGTACGAACCTATTGACATCTACTAGGGTATCAAACACATTGAAGTCTGCAGAGGGAACAAAATTTAAACCCAATTTCAGAGATGCCATCTCTTCCTCACTAAGCACTATACTTGATATATTTATTATCTTCATATCTTGTACTTGTTTTGTGTTCCTCTCCTCAGAGTGTACTGCTCTCTCTGTGACTGTGGTTCCTTGTATTTTCCTCTTCCTCTTCCTCCTCTTCCTCTTCCTCCCCCCTGGCCTCTGGCCCCCACCTCTTGAAAAACCTGTACCTCAGTGTTTTCAATAGTCTGGTGTGTGCAAGGCTGTATATCTAGAACTCTAGTATATTTGTTATTATGTTTGCCATTACTCCCTGATTTTAGAATACCTGTGGAAACTACAATATTCGAAGCTATTGGTGGTTCTATATTTCCTGTTGATAATGTATTCGTGAGACCCACATTAGATTGTATAAAGGCTTCCTCATCAGAGGATGCACCACTTGACATAAGACACTGAACGGGACTATCGTTTCAAATTGCCGCACGGAGCATCTGCCCACCAATTGGTCAATCAGCTATCACGTGACACGGAAGTCACGTAGGACGCCAACGGGTGATCGTGCCTACCTCGAGAGGATAGCGGCATTAGTTATACCTGGATCCGGAGCTGTAAAAACCCATTGTGAACGACTTGAAGGAGAGGGCAGTATCACTTGCTGGGAGCGGCAGAAGAGGAAAATATAGGTGTCAGTGCTAGCGGTGACGGTTGCCTGGAGACACGGTAAGAACACTGTTAACATAGTTATAATACCTAATATTTGGCAGCGCAAATCCACCATATTGTTTTACATGGCTTAGCTTTTCTGTTGAGATACAAACCTTCCGTTTACCCCAGATGAAAAGAGAACTGATATGTGTCTGTTACCTCTTTACTCAAGGTGATAAGTCTTTTTTGTGCTCTCCGCCGAACGTGCGCTACATATGAAACTATGTTACCTGTTAGCACCGCTTTAACAGTCTCCCAGAGCAACTCTGGGGATGTGATATGTTCTTTATTATCAGTGATAAAATCTGTCCATGCACACAATAGGAATTCACGAAAAGCCTCTGATCTGTATAGATATACGGGGAATCTTAGTGTGTTTCTATTCGAAATTGGACCATCATAGGCAAGAGCAAGTTCAACCGGCGCATGATCTGATAGAAGAACGTTATGTATTTTATCTGAGTGCACGTTCGGGATCAGGGCATCAGATATTAAAAATAAATCTATGCCTGAGCTTGAGGCCCTCGCCTTTGATACACATGTAAAATCCCTATCTGTAGGGTGTCTTAATCTCCATATATCACTAACCAATAGATCCGAAAAGAGCCTAGAAAAGACTGATTTTTCAAATTTACCTGTAGAGTTACTGTCCATTTTTTTTTTAGAGCCTCCAGGACCCGCCATCCTATCACACTGTGGATTCGGAGTTAGATGGAAATCACCTCCAATAATCATATGTGTGCCCGAGAATGGCATCATTCTTTGAATGAAATTATGCCAGAAACGTTTATCTTTTTTATTTGGGGCATATATATTGCACAGAGTGTATATATGAGTTTCTATCTTAACTTGTACGATTAAATATCTACCCTCTGGGTCGTTTATTGTTTGTAAAATTTCAACTGATTTTCTTTTTCCAAACAGGATTGCTAGGCCTCTACTGGCCTTGGTGTACGATACATATTGGAGCTTGCTTACCCAGTCCTTCCTCAATTTATCATGCTCTTTATCATCAAGATGTGTTTCCTGTAACATAGCTACATCTACATTAAGTCTGCGCATATGTGTCAGGATTGCTTTTCTTTTTATCGGAGAGTTAATTCCGGCAACATTCCATGAGCAGAATTTAAATATCATAACTCTTTAATAATTTGAAAAAAGGAGAGCTGATCCACGAGTGGGGGGGGTCCAGAGGAGGGGGGAAAAGAAATAAAAAAATAAATAAATAATAAAAAAAAAAACACACATCATTCTACTATTTTCTGGGTGATATCCATATTCTTTACAGTGACCTTTCAAAACATATTTTTTTAAAATTTACACTCAGATTCCTAACAATCAACCATAACCATGAATCCAAAATTAAGATTAACAATTCTCTTGTAGTCATTTTAATCTTTTACAGCAAATCATATATATAGCCCTCTCTAACGAGGGTTGATGTACAATTCAAATTAGTGTACCCTATCTACCTAGTTCAATTTGTGCAGACTGATTGGGTGAATGTCTAGGGGGAGATACCGTGGATTTAAGATATTCTGTCACCTCTCCCGGAGAGTCAAAAAATTTGGGGCCTGTTGAAGTAATTAATTTCAATTTTGCTGGGTAGAGCAAATAGGCCTTATGTCCCTCTTTATTAAGAGCCGTACATATTGGTGAGAATTCCCTACGGCGTTTTGATAGTTCTACCGAGTAATCTTGAAACATAGAGATTTTTGCATTGTTATACATCACAGCGGGGGTAAGACAATATGCTCTCAAGATGGCTATTTTCGTCTGGAAGTGAAGGAATCTAACCATTACCTGGCGGGGGTAGTTACCCCTCTCTATGGACCTCTCGGGTCCGATTCTATGCGCTCTTTCAACACTTTGCTTGAAAGGGGCGGGCTCCAGACCTAGTAAGGTAGGGAGAGTGGTTTCCACAAAGGCAAGAAGCTCATTGTTTTTTATAGTTTCTGGTACGCCTACCAGGCGCACATTAATGCATCTGGATCTGTTTTCAAGATCTTCTAGGCGCTGGTGTAATATAATGTTTTGAAGATTCAGATCTTCCAATTTTTTTGAATTTGTAACAGATGTATCCTCCAACTCAGAGACTCTCTCTTGTACTTCAAGCATTCTGACTGAGAACTGTTTTAGTTCCCCAGAGATATTATCTACGCCTCTCTGCAGACTTTCTATTTTTGGTAGAAACAATGAGGAAATTTGTTGAACTATGATATGAGTTTCACTCATGTTTACATTCATACCTGGCGAGGCTGGTTGGGCAGTGATTTGTATTTCAGGATTTTGTTTGGCCCTTCTATCACCTGTTCTACCTTTGGAGGCCATTTTGAATTACTCTAAATATTTATCCATACAATTCGTTGCACATTCAATATAATATCAGCAATAATTTAGATTGTTTAAAGAGAAAAAGTATCTATGCTTCTATCTGACACCTTAGAAATTATTTTATGAATTTTACTTTTTATCCCCCTGTCTAACCATCATGACTGATAGTGCCCTGGGAGCAAGAAGTGAAAAAGTGACAAAAAAAACAAAAAACAAACAAAAAACGGTGGTTTATTAGCTGTAGTTGTGGGGTGTTGTGGAGAGTGTCTTGGTGATTGTGGAGGGAGTGAGAAAGAAAAGATAAGTGGATACAGGGGTGAAGTGATATGACGTGCACGGCGCAAAAAACCCCCAAAAAAACGGGTGTGAGTTCAGTGACAGAGGACGGTCATGATGGAGACAGGGAGAAGAGTGTCAGATGATAGGTACAGTTATCAGTTGCTGAAATTTTAGTAAGTCAGTTTTTATACAGATAGCAATATCAAGCAAATAGGCAGGCAAGTGAAGATGAAGAGAGAAGTTAGTGGAATCTATAATTTCCCCCTTTTGAGCCAATTAGCCTGTTGTATATGATTACAGCTAAACTTAGCAGATGATATGTAACCTATGGTTAACAAGTTAAGGGTTAGCAATAGTTAATATATTAATTAGCTAGCTTTAGTTACACATACTAAATATGGCAGAATATTTCTTCTTTCCCCCTTTTTTTTCCTTGTTTTTTTTTTTTTTTTTTCAAACCATTAACATACAGGGAGTGCAGAATTATTAGGCAAGTTGTATTTTTGAGGATTAATTTTATTATTGAACAACAACCATGTTCTCAATGAACCCAAAAAACTCATTAATATCAAAGCTGATTAGTTTTGGAAGTAGTTTTTAGTTTGTTTTTAGTTATAGCTATTTTAGGGGGATATCTGTGTGTGCAGGTGACTATTACTGTGCATAATTATTAGGCAACTTAACAAAAAACAAATATATACCCATTTCAATTATTTATTTTTACCAGTGAAACCAATATAACATCTCAACATTCACAAATATACATTTCTGACATTCAAAAACAAAACAAAAACAAATCAGTGACCAATATAGCCACCTTTCTTTGCAAGGACACTCAAAAGCCTGCTATCCATGGATTCTGTCAGTGTTTTGATCTGTTCACCATCAACATTGCGTGCAGCAGCAACCACAGCCTCCCAGACACTGTTCAGAGATGTGTACTGTTTTCTCTCCTTGTAAATCTCCCATTTGATGATGGACCACAGGTTCTCAATGGGGTTCAGATCAGGTGAACAAGGAGGCCATGTCATTAGATTTTCTTCTTTTATACCCTTTCTTGCCAGCCAAGCTGTGGAGTACTTGGACGCGTGTGATGGAGCATTGTCCTGCATGAAAATCATGTTTTTCTTGAAGGATGCAGACTTCTTCCTGTACCACTGCTTGAAGAAGGTGTCTTCCAGAAACTGGCAGTAGGACTGGGAGTTGAGCTTGACTCCATCCTCAACCCGAAAAGGCCCCACAAGCTCATCTTTGATGATACCAGCCCAAACCAGTACTCCACCTCCACCTTGCTGGCGTCTGAGTCGGACTGGAGCTCTCTGCCCTTTACCAATCCAGCCACGGGCCCATCAATCTGGCCCATCAAGACTCACTCTCATTTCATCAGTCCATAAAACCTTAGAAAAATCAGTCTTGAGATATTTCTTGGCCCAGTCTTGACGTTTCAGCTTGTGTGTCTTGTTCAGTGGTGGTCGTCTTTCAGCCTTTCTTACCTTGGCCATGTCTCTGAGTATTGCACACCTTGTGCTTTTGGGCACTCCAGTGATGTTGCAGCTCTGAAATATGGCCAAACTGGTGGCAAGTGGCATCTTGGCAGCTGCACGCTTGACTTTTCTCAGTTCATGGGCAGTTATTTTGCGCCTTGGTTTTTTCACACGCTTCTTGCGACCCTGTTGACTATTTTGAATGAAACGCTTGATTGTTCGATGATCACGCTTCAGAAGCTTTGCAATTTTAAGAGTGCTGCATCCCTCTGCAAGATATCTCACTATTTTTGACTTTTCTGAGCCTGTCAAGTCCTTCTTTTAACCCATTTTGCCAAAGGAAAGGAAGTTGCCTAATAATTATGCACACCTGATATAGGGTGTTGATGTCATTAGACCACACCCCTTCTCATTAAAGAGATGCACATCACCTAATATGCTTAATTGGTAGTAGGCTTTCGAGCCTATACAGCTTGGAGTAAGACAACATGCATAAAGAGGATGATGTGGTCAAAATACTCATTTGCCTAATAATTCTGCACTCCCTGTAGTAAGTATCTGCTTTTACATTGTTTATCATGTGGCAGATTGAGCCTTCTGCCTTGGTTTCCCTAGAGCCAGTTATGTTTATATTTATTAGATTATACACAACAAGCAGCCACAGGTTAGTTAAAAGAACAATAAGTATGGAGAATGTTCTTTGTTAAATCCTTTCTTTTCTTCTTCCCCCAGAGGTGTTGAAGAGTTACAAGAGAGGTCAAGGCTGAACAATGAGGCAAACAGACAGTTAATAGCATTCAAGGGGGTTATTAAAGCAAGCAGTTAGTGTGAGATATGCAGTTTTCTCTTTTTTTCATGCTTTTCTTTACCCAGCACGAGAGTTAAGCTCAGAATGTCTCTTTCCTACACAGACTCTTAGGCTTAAGTCCTTTTATAGAGATAGTTACACACAGCACAGTTTTTTTTACTAAGAGCCTCTTCCTTCCTAAGTAGTTCTCCCTCCTTAGGCTTAACCTCCCAAAGAAGTGAGTTGTAGTGCTCTCAATTATATCCCCTTCTCCTCTTTGGAATCTTAGTTATAACCTCCCATGCCTCAAGGTATAGCTCCTGGGATATATTCCCCTCCTGTGGGAGTTTTGCAGGCTGTTTTTAAGAAGCTATTTAGAGAATATATGTTAGCCAAAAACAAAAAAATCCCAAGATAGCACTATCTTATGAGAACTGTTAGTCCCGATTTGGCCCCTCTCCTTTAACAGACAGTCAAAGCAGACCAGATTATTCTTGGCTCACCTTATGTCACTGCTTTCCCCTCCGTACCGATAGATATTTCCACAGACACAGGTCCGGATGGTGTGTCTGGCTTCCACCTGCCTTCCTCCGCTGCGCTGCAGATCTCCCAACCCCTCCTCCTCTCTCGCAGCACCGGTGGGAGAGGAGCGGGGGGCACTGGATCCAAACACCAAAGCAGGGTAGAACGGCCGGGCTGACTCTGAGAGGGCCCTCAGCGACACAACAACTCGCCACTCACCCCCTCCCTCGCAGCACCGGTGGGAGAGGGGGGAGTCTAGAGAGAGAAAGACCAATCCGGATCCTCAGCTGAAATGAGGCAGAACACTGGCTGTCAATCTTGTGGTGCGTCGTCGCTGTACAGATCCTGACGGAGGCACAACAGCCAGTGCAAGTGCGGGGGAGAGCAGAAGAGTTTCAGAGAGCCGGGAGCGGTAAGACCTGGAGAGGGGGGGTAAAAGATTTTGGCTAACAAGCAGCTTGTTGGAAAGTTCTTATATCTTGTGCTTTTTAAATTTGTAGGAGAGGGTGTACTAGGAGAAAGTCCGAAAGGGTTTTTTTTTTTTAAAAAACACCATGCTTTTCTTGAAACTATGTGAACAGTAGGGAGGTTGAATTGGGTCGCGATGTAGATTCCAGCAGGATATATTCAAAGGAACAGTGCGATGGAGGTGCACTGTTGGTTTCCCGGAGCGATGAAGCTAACTGTCCGTGTAGCAGCCCCTATCCTTGGGGCACGGCGCGAAAGCAGTTACCGCCAACTGCTGTTAGGACTGGAACAGGGAGCACAGCCACAGGTGCTTGCTCCTCCTCCACCGGAAACTCGATAAGAAATATTTTTATTTTATTTTATACATATAATTATAGAGTTTTTGTATATTGCGCCCCAATGAAGATGGTTACAGATATGTACCTATAGCATACAATGATTTGCCTCAAAACCAAACTATTGCCAATGCATGATTTTAACTACGAAATAATGGTTATAATGGTTATCACAAAATATAAATTTTTCTGCTTCTGCAGCATGTGCAGTGATATTAAATCTTCCTTAGTATCATCACTTTGGCTTTTATTTCTAGTTACTAGCAAAATGTCTTCTTTTAGCAAATGTAACTACTGTTACTAAAGATGCATTCTGATGGTTGGGAACTAGAAAAGGTGATTGGGGCAAAGCTTTTGGCTGGAGCATGAAAATGTCTGTAAAACCCAGAGGTAGTTTTCAGGGTAAGGAAATTGTATGGATTTACAGTTACAAAAATGGTAGCAGGGTTTCCAAGATGGCCGTCCAGTGTGGCCACACAGAAAAATGCCATCATCATATTTGTATAAGAAGCCTGCAAAAGTGCATATCTTCTGGTGTGGATTTAACCAAGGAAGAAGAGAAACTCACAATCACAGAGAAGCTTGTACAGTATGTAGCTGATTTACCCCCCCCCCCCCCGTATGATAGTGCTCTATACAGGTAAATGTCACCTTGTTTTAGCAATGATTTTGAAATAGCAAGTGGCTGGTTATTGCTACCAGCAAACTCGCAGTTGCAATTAGTGCAATTAATTTTATAAATGACCCCCAACTGGCCCCAAAATACAGTGGCGTGTAGTTTATTAAAAAAAAAAAAAATTGTAGCATTTTTATTTTGTAATAAAATAACTGCAAGAAGCAGTTATGAGGGCTGAAAGTTGGCGGCTGTGGGGTGTTAAAAAAAAACGGCACTGAAAACTGCCTTTATATTGCGGTCTATCTGTACTGTGAGTTGAATATATATGTATATGAATACATACATATATATTTATGTGTTAATATGTGTATATACATATTTATAATCTGCTGCCCATCGCTGCGCAACATACGGCATGAGAACGAGGCTCGCATTAGAGCCGATGGAAGCGGTTCCGTGCAATACGATCACGAGGTTGTGTTCGCATTGCACCTCACTTGCAATATCAGCGCACATTTGCATGCGCTGGTATTACTATGTTAGGAGCAAATATCACTTTTGCGGAAGCGATATTTTGCACTTAATTTGTAATCTGTCCCTTAATCTTGGATGATAAAGAAAAATTATAAATATTTAACTTGCTTGACATAAAATTTATATTAAAAGGTGCCTGAAATAACAGTGTCAGAATAAAACCCACACTTATATGGGAATACTTAAAGGGACATGAAACTCATATTTTTAATATCATGAATTAGAAAAAGCATGACATTTTACTAAACCTTTCAATTTAAAGGGGCAGACTACACCAGAATATGTATTGTTTTAATAGATAGATAATCCCTTTATTACCCATTCCCTAGTTTTGCATAACCAACACTGTTATATTAATATATTTTTTACCTCTGTGATCACCTCGTATATAAGCCTTTGCAAACTGCCCCCTTATCTCAGTTCTTTTGACAGACTTGCGATTTAGCCAATTAGTGCTGATTCCTAGGTAACTCCACGTGTGTGAGCACAGGGTTATCTATATGACACACAGGAACTAACACCCTCTAGTGGTGAAAAACTGTAAATGCATTTTGATAAGAGGCCTAAGAAATTAGCATATGAACCTCATAAGTTTAGCTTTCAACAAAGAATACCAAAGAACAAAGCAAAATCGGTGATAAAAGTAAAAGTTGTTTAAAATTGCATGCCCTATCTGAATCATGAAAGTTTATTTTGGATTAGACTGTCCCTTTAATTCTATTATCTAATATGCGTAATTCTTTTGATATCCTTTGTTGAAAAGCATATCTAAATAGGCTCAGAGACTGCTGCTTGGTGGCTGCACATATCGTGTGATTTGTTCACCCATGTGCATTGCTATTTCTTTAACAAAGGATATCTGAAGAATGAAGCAAATTAAATAACTGACATTGTAATGTTTTTTACTATTGCATTTTCTATCTGTATCATGTATGAAAAATATTGGGTTTCATATCCCTTTAATGAAATACAAGTCCTCCACTTTCAATAGCTGTGTTAGAGAATTCTAGTATTGCTTTGTTGCTTATTGACCCTATAATGACCTAGTTTCCATTGAGGTGATGAAGTTTAAAAATTCTCCATAGACCTTAATGGAGACAAATGTTTTTACCACCAGTTTCCAAATTTTACCACCTCAAGGGAAACTGGGCCAAAGTGTTTAAACACATAGTTGAAGTCAGCTCCAGAGCAGTAATGCACAACTTGGACCTAGCCAAGCTCTTTTGGTGAGCTAATGACAAGAGGCTAACTCTCATTAGTGCAATTATGCCATTGAGCATACGGAAGTATTAAACAAAGGATAGCAAGAGAACAAAATAAATTTGATAATAGAAGTAAAGGATCAAATTGCATGCTCTTTCTGAACCATGAAAGTTTGATTTTGACTTTTATGTTCCTTTGTGTTAAACTGACAAATACTTTAGTAGGTTTAGTCAAATACGGCATCTGATAGGAAACTTTCCCCAATGAATTATCTCTTGTGTAAAATGATTCATTTTATTTAGAGATATATATTTTATATCACTTTTGTTTCACCAAATAATTAATACAATAGGAAAATTTTGATGTGGTATGAGGGAAATGTTACATTCAATAAATATTATTAAAGGGTCAATCAAGTCCAAAGAAACCTTTCATGATTCAAATAGGACATGTCATTTAAACAACTTTCCAATTTACGTTTATCACCAATTTTGCTTTGTTCTCTTGGTATTCTTAGTTGAAAGCAAAACCTAGGTGGGCTCATATGCTACTTTCTTAGAGCTTGAAGGCCCCCTCTAATCTGAATGCATTTTTACAGTTTTTCTTCACTAGAGGATGTTAGTTCATGTGTGTCATATAGATAACATTGAGCTCACACACGTGAAATTACCTAGGAGTCAGCACTGATTGGCTAAAATGCAAGTTTTTCAAAAGAACTGATATAAGGGGACAATTTGCAGAGACTTAGATTACAGAGGTAAAATGTGTATTTATATAACTGTGTTGGTTATGCAAAACTGGGGAATAAAGGGATTATCTATCTTTTTAAACAGCACAAATTCTGGTGTTGACTGTTCCTTTAATGTAATATTTTCAAAAACATAATTTATGTCAGAATTTACCTGATAAATTCATTTCTTTCATTTTGGCAAGAGTCCATGAGCTAGTGACGTATGGGATATACAATCCTACCAGGAGGGGCAAAGTTTCCCAAACTTCAAAATGCCTATAAAAACACCCCTCACCACACCCACAATTCAGTTTAACGAATAGCCAAATAGTGGGGTGATAAAGAAAGGAGTAAAAAAGCATACAAAAAAGAGGAACTGGAAAAATAATTGTGCTTTATACAAAAAAAATCATAACCACCAGAAACAGGGTGGGTCTCATGGACTCTTGCCAATATGAAAGAAATGAATTTATCAGGTAAGTTCTTGCATAAATTATGTTTTCTTTCATGTAATTGGCAAGAGTCCATAAGCTAGTGACGTATGGGATAACACAACCCAAGATGTGGATCTCAATGCAAGAGTCACTAGAGATCGAGGGATAAAATAAAAACAGCCATTTTTCGCTGAAGAAAATTAATCCACAACCCAAAATATAAGTTTATTCTCATAAATGAAAGGAAAAAACTTAAAACATAAGCATAAGAATCAAACTGAAACAGCTGCCTGAAGAACTTTTCTACCAAAAACTGCTTCCGAATATGCAAATACAACAAAACAGTAGAATTTAGTAAATGTATGCAAAGAAGACCAAGTTGCTGCTTTGCAAATCTGATCAACTGAAGCTTTATTCCTAAAAGCCCACAAAGTGGAAACTGATCTAGTAGAATGAGCTGTAATTCTCTGAGGTGGGGCTTGACCCGACTCCAAATAAGCTTGATGAATCAAAAGCTTTAACCACGATGCCAAGGAAACGGCAGAAGCCTTCTGACCTTTCCTAGGACCAGAAAAGATAACAAATAGACTAGAAGTCTTACTGAAACCTTTAGTAGATTCAACATAATATTTCAGAGCTCTCACCACATCCAAAGAATGTAAAGACCTCTCCAAAGAATTCTTAGGATTAGAACACAAGGAAGGGACAACAATTTCTCTATTAATGCTGTTAGAATTCACAACCTTAGGTAAGAATTTAAATGAAGTCTGCAAAACTGCCTTAGCCTGATGAAAAATCAGAAAAGGAGATTCACAAGAGAGAGCAGATAATTCAGAAACTCTTCTAGCAGAAGAGATGGCCAAAAGAAACAATACTTTCCAAGAAAGTAGTTTAATGTCCAAAGAATGCATAGGCTCAAACGGAGGACCCTGTAAAGCCTTCAAAACCAAATTAAGACTCTAAGGAGGAGAGATTGATTTAATGACAGGCTTGATATGAACCAAAGCCTGAACAAAACAGTGAATATCAGGAAGCTTAGCAATCTTTCTGTGAAATAAAACAGAAATAGCACAGATTTGTCCCTTCAATGAACTTGCAGAGAAACCCTTATCCAAACCATCCTGAAGAAACTGTAAAATTCTAGGAATTCTAAAAGAATGCCAAGAGAATTTATGAGAGGAACACCATGAAATGTAAGTCTTCCAAACTCGATAATAAATCTTTCTAGAAACAGATTTACGAGCTTGTAACATAGTATTAATCACAGAATCAGAAAAACCTCTATGACTAAGCACTAAGCGTTCAATTTCCAAACACACTTTGAGACAGAAGGTCCAGCCTTAATGGAAGTTGCCAAGGTTGACAACTGGACATCCGAACAAGATCTGCATACCAAAACCTGTGAGGCCATGCTGGAGCCACCAGCAAAACAAACGATTGCTCCATGATGATTTTGGAGATCACTCTTGGAAGAAGAACTAAAGACGGGAAAATATAAGCAGGTTGATAACACCAAGGAAGTTTCAACGCATCCACTGCTTCTGCCTGAGGATCCCTGGACCTGGACAGGTACCTGGGAAGTTTCTTGTTTAGATGAGAAGCCATCAGATCTATTTCTGGAAGACCCCACATCTGCACAACCTGAGAAAACATATCTGGATGGAGTCTAAGGGCAGAGATAATCCGCTTCCCAATTGTCTATACCTGGGATATGAACCGCAGAAATTAGAAAGGAGTTGGATTTCGCCCAAGCAAGTATCCAGGATACTTCTTTCATAGCTTGGGGACTGTGAGTCCCACCCTCATGATTGACATATACCACAGTTGTGATATTGTCTGTCTGAAAACAAATGAACGGTTCTCTCTTCAACAGAGGCCAAATCTGAAGAGCCCTGAAAATCGCAGTTCCAGAATATTTTGAAAGTTGGCACTCTTACATAACGATTCAAAATTTTCAGATCCAGAACTGGTCTGAATGAATTTTCTTTCTTTGGGACAATGAATAGATTTGAATAAAACCCCAGACCCTGTTCCTGAAACAGAACTGGCATGATTACCCCTGAAAACTACAGGTCTGAAACACACTTCAGGAAAGCCTGAGCCTTTACTGGATTTGCTGGGATGCGTGAGAGAAAATATCTTCTCACAGGAGGTCTTACTCTGAATCCTATTTGGTACCCCTGAGAGACAATACTCAGAATCCATTGATTTTGGTCAGAATTTGTCCAAATATCCTTGAAAAATCTTAATCTTCCCCCTACCAGCTGAGCTAGAATGAGGGCCACACCTTCATGCGGACTTGGGGGCTGGCTTTGGTTTCTTAAATGGCTTGGATTTATTCCAATTTGAAGCAGGTTTCCAATTGGAAACAGATTCCTTGGGGGAAGGATTAGGTTTCTGTTCCTTATTTTGTCGAAAGGAATGAAGACGGTTTGAAGCTTTAGATTTACCCTTAGGTCTTTTATCCTGCGGTTAAAAAAAAACTTTCCCCCCAGTGACAGTTGAAATAATCGAATCCAACTGAGAACCAAATAACTTATTACCTTGGAAAGAAAGAGATAGCAATCCTGGACTTAGAAGTCATGTCAGCATTCCAAGATTTAAGCCACAAAGCTCTTCTAGCTAAAATAGCTAAATACATAGATTTAACATCAATTTTGATGATATCAAAAATGGCATAAAATGATTAGCATGTTGAAGCAAGCGAACAATGCTAGAAAAATCAGAATCAAATTCTTGTTGCGCTAAATTTTCCAACCAAAAAGTTGATGCAGCTGCAACATCAGCCAAATAAATTGCAGGCCTGAGAAGATGACCTGAATATAAATAGGATTTCCTTAGATAAGATTCAAGTTTCCTATCTAAAGGATCTTTAAAAGAAGTACTATCTTCCATAGAAATAGTAATACGTTTAGCAAGAGTAGAGATAGCCCCATCAACTTTGGGGATCTTTTCCCAAAACTCCAATGTAACTGCTGGCAAAGGATACCATTTTTTAAACCTTGAAGTATGAATAAAAGAAGTACCTGGCCTAGTCCATTCCTTAGAAATCATATCAGAAATAGCATCAGGAACTGGGAAAACCTCTGGAGTAACCACAGGAGGTTTATAAACAGAATTTAAACGTTTACTAGTTTTAATATAGAGAGGACTAGTTTCCTCAATATCCAATGTAATCAACACTTCTTTTAACAAAGAATGAATATACTCCATTTTAAATAAATAAGTAGATTTGTCAGTGTCAATATCTGAGGAAGAATCTTCTGAATCAGATAGATCCTCATCAGAGAAGGATAATTCAGTATGTTGTCGGTCATTTGAAATTTCATCAACTTTATGAGAAGTTTTAAAAGATCTTTTACGTTTATTAGAAGGCGGGATGGCTGACACAGCCTTCTGAATACATTCAGCAATACATTAGATGTTGAAGGAACAGCAACAGGCAATGTACTATTACTGATGGACACATTATCTGCATGTAAAAGTTTATCATGACAACTATTACAAACCATAGCTGGAGATATAACCTCCACAAGTTTACAACAAATGCACTTAGCTTTGGAAGAATTGTTATCAGGCAGCAGGGTTCCAACAGTGATCAGATTGAGACATCTTGCAAATGTAAGAGAAAAAAACAACATATAAAGCAAAATGATCAATTTCCTTATATGGCAGTTTCAGGAATGGGAACAACATGCAAACAGCATAGCCCTCTGATAGAGAAAAAAGGCACGAGGCATATTTAAAACCCAAGAATTGGGTTTTAAATAATGAAAATATTTGGCGCCAAGTATGACGCACAACACAAACAGAATTTTTTTTTTTCCCTAACAACATCCATAAATGACACACTCGCGTCATTGAAGACGCAACTTTGTGAAAGAACTCAGCGTCAACTAAGACACCGGAAGTGACAAATTTGCGTCATCAAATGTAACTTCGAGGTAAAAAAAAATAAATGACGCAATATACTTTGGCATTTTGCACCCTCGTGAGCCTAATTCTATTTTTAAAATGACAGTCAATTGAAAAAAAGACTATACCCCAGGTAAGAAATATTTTTTTTTTCCCTAAAAAATGCATTTCCCAGATATGAAACTGACAGTCTGCAAAAGGAAATATACTGAAAATCTGAATCATGGCAAATATAAGTACAATACATATATATTTACAACTTTATATAAATACATAAAGTGCCAAACCATACCCGAGAGTGTCTTAAGTAATGAAAACGTACTTACCAAAGTACTGAAACGGTTATCAGTAGAGGTAATGGTATATGAGAGTATATCCTCGATCTGAAAAGGGAGGTAGGAGATGAATCTCTACGACCGATAACAGAGAACCTATGAAATAGATCTCCTGTGAGGAAAACCATTGCATTCAATAGGTAATACTCCCTTCACATCCCTCTGACATTCACTGTACTCTGAGAGGAATCGGGCTTCAAAATGCTGAGAAGCGCATATCAACGTAGAAATCTTAGCACAAACTTACTTCACCACCTCCATAGGAGGCAAAGTTTGTAAAACTGATTTATGGGTGTGGTGAGGGGTGTATTTATAGGCATTTTGAGGTTTGTGAAACTTTGCCCCTCCTGGTAGGATTGTATATCCCATACGTCACTAGCTCATGGACTCTTGCCAATTACATGAAAGAAATAAGAATTTTTCCAGATCTTTAGGGAACACTTCAACATTATTACCTTTGTTTAATTAAAGGGATGTGAAACATAAACTTTTTCTTTTTTCAGATAGAACATGCAATTTAAAACAACTTTCCAATTTACTTGTGTTATCTAATTTGTTTAATTCTCTTGCTATCCTTTGTTGAAAAGAATACCTAGGTTGGATCAGAAGCATCAAAGCACTATTGGGAGCTAGCTGCTGATTGGCTGCTGCATATATAAACCTCTTGTCATTGGCATTCAACTAGTTCCTGATAGTGCACTGTTGCCTCTTCCACAAAGGATACTAAGAGAAAAAACAAATCTAATAATGAGAGTGAATTAAAAATGTGTTTAAAATTGTATTATCATTATCTGAATAATGAAACAAAAATGTTGTACTTCACATCCTTTTAATGAAACATAAATATGGAACCTTCTTTATTTCAAAACCTTCATAAACACTAGCGCTACTTTGGCAGCAATAATTCATTTGGCATTTTTAAAATAATGAATAATTAAAGTTTATACATTTGATTTGATTAATTAGTTACCAGCATTAACTCATGCCCTTGAAATATGAGAGGAATCTAATCTTAAGGCATGATACAATTTAATTATGCTAATTAAATTAAATATATCATCTTACTAAACAGTGTCTTCAGTATTTTAATCATTCACAATATAGCTAATTCCAACGAGGCCGATTCCTGGGGGTAGATTTATTAAATGTCGGACGGACATGATCCGCTGTAGCGGATCATGTCTGCCCGACATCTCTAAATGCAGACAGCATACGCTGTCGGCATTTGACATTGCACAAGCATTTCTAATGAAATGCTTGTGCAATGCCGCCCCCCTGCACCTGCGTGGCCAATAGGCCACTAACAAGGGGTGTCAATCATCCCGATCATTTCTTATCAGGATTATTGCACTCTGCCACCTCAATCTGCCACCGCTGCTTCTTAAAGGGATATGAATCCCAAAAGTCGTCTTACATGATTCAGATAGAGAATTCAATTTTAAACAACTTTCCAATTGACTTCTATTATTTGATTAGATTCCTTCACTTGTTGTCCTTTGCTGAAAGGTTTATCTAGGCAAGCTCAGGAGCAGCAGAGAACCTAGGATCTAGCTGCTGATTGGTGGCTACATATATATACTGATTGTCATTGGCTCACCCATGTGTTCAGTTAGAAACCAGTGGTACATTGCTGCTCCTTCAACAAATGATACCAGGAGAATGAAACAAATTAGATAATAGAAGTAAATTAGAAATTTGTTTAAAATTGCATTCTCTATTTGAATCAAGAAAGACATTTTTTGGGTTTCATTTCCCTTTAACTTTAGTTTCAGGTGGACCTGCAGCTTCAGGGGTAGATTGCAGCATCCGCTGCTTAATAGATCTACCCCCCCTAGTGTCTAATTTAGTGCTAGATTACAAGTTGAGCGCAAAATATTGTTTAGACAAAAGCGTTATTTGCGCTCAACTTAGTAATTCCAGGACACGCAAATGTGCGCTGGTATAATAAGTGAGATGCAATGCTAAAGCGACCTCTTTTTCACATTGCACAAAAGCATTGGACTCTCGAGAGTGTGCTTCCATAGGCTCCAATGGGAGCCTCATTCTCATGCCGTGAGACACAGCGAAGGAGGTTAGTAGCCCAGTGATGAGAAGCATAATATAAATATATTTGTATATGAATATATACATATATATTTATGAGTTAATATGTGTATATACACATATTAACACACACACATATATATATATATATATATATATATATATATATATATATATATATATATATATATATATATATTAACTGGAAACACACAGTCCCTATAGGTACTTTTCGGTGTAATTTTTTTCTAACACCCCACAATCTGCCAAATTTAGCCCCCAAAAACTGCTTAGTGCACTTAAGTTCAGGGGCAATTGGGGGACTTTTAAAAAATTAAACAGAGGTCTAACCTCTGGTTCATTACTTGGGCGCTAATTGCTACCGTGAGCTTGCGGTAGCAATAGCCCGCCACTTGTAATGGCTGGTTATTTATCGCTAGCCTGTAAACTGACTAAATTCTCCGTTGTGGGCATGCGATAAACTAGAGCTCCACTTGTAATCTGGCCCTTAGTATTTTGGTTTCAGAGTTCACATGCTTCTGTGATCAAGGCAAGCTAGTAAGCAAACTGGTCAGTGTCAGCAAAGATAGTACAAAGTAACACTGTAATGCCCTTAATTAAAAGGTCTAAAAGAAAGAGCGAAAAAAAAACAACATACAAAATTCTACCCTATGAAATAGCATTTTAATTTTTAAGGCAAAAGAGATTATTTATGATGAAAAATCCCCCCCCCCCCAAATAATGTTTGTTGTCATCAGAATGTGTGTTCTTGTACTTTTTCTCTTAAAGGGATAGTCAAGTCCAAAAAAAAAACTTTCATGATCCGGATAGGGCATGTACTTTTAAACAACTTTCCAATTTACTTTTATCACCAATTTTGCTTTTTTCTATTGGTATTCTTAGTTGAAAGCTAAACCTAGGAGGTTCATATGCTAATTTCTTAGACCTTGAAGGTCGCCTCTAATCTGAATGCATTTTGACAGTTTTTCACCACTAGAGGGCATTAGTTTATGAGTTTCATATAGATAACATTGAACTCACGCACGTGAATTTACAGAGTGAGCAATGATTGGCTAAAATGCAAGTCTGTCAAAAGAGCTGAAATAAGGGGGCAGTCTGCAGAGGCTTAGATACAAGGTAATTACAGAGGTAAAACATGTATTATTATCGTGTATTATAACTGTGTTGGTTATGCAAAACTGCGGAATGGGTAATGAAGGAATTATCTATCTTTTTAACAACAAACATTCTGGTGTTGACTGTCCCTTTAATGTCATTAGATTTGCTGCACAGATGCTCCATACTTTTCATAACTGGGCTTTTTGTTCCTTTAAGATTCTACATGGGATTATAGTAAAACATAACTGTTATCATTTTTATTTAGAAACACTATACAATACAATATACAGAATTGGCAATAAAGAGTCATTATAGTAAAAAATAAAAAAATATTTTTGAAGGCACAAACAGTTACAGTAGGAATAGATAAAAAACCACAATATAAGAAAAGATATTGTGTGAGAGGTGCACCAAAAGTCACCCCCAATGAGGCAGAATAAAAATTAACACAAAACAAATTAACACAAAATACAAGCAGACATATAATTTACCAAATACTCATATGAGCAATAAAGTAAAAAAAAAAAAGTAAAAAGTCCACAGATGATCCTGCAACAGCAAGACAATATGTAATAGGCAGGTAGCTCAAATGTATGTATTGGGTACTTGTAAAGCACGACTAATCACCTGTAAGGGTCTCAAGGCGCTGCTCAGTTTATCGACCTTGTAAGGATGAAAGGCTGAGTGAGCCTCGCCGGGGATTGAACCTGGCCGGGGATTGAACCTACAGCTCTTGGGTTGCTACAGAGCTCAGCCACAGTGCCTTAGCATGCTGAGCTATCTTTCCAGCTTACAATATCAAGTCCTATAAGACAAAAAGAAGAGGCGCCCTTTGGTGCAATAATTCAAAAACAGTGCAATGGCGTATAGCAACGTCAGAAAAGGTACTCACAAATGAAGATGCACATCCAGTGCAATAAAACGCGAACTGAGGCTTCAGAGCCGCTCGGCTGACTCAAACACTCCAACAGAGCAGCTGGGCCACCAAGGGGCTCATCTCCAGTGATGTCACAGCTTCCGGTCCCAATGGAAGGAACACAGCCAATAGCGTGGTAGCACCTACGATAGGTCTACGTAATGCGGGTTACCAAGTGTGTATCCAATAACCGCAAGGAAGAGCAAGGTTCAGGTTAAAAAATGGATTTATTAAAATAAGTTTAAAATGTTGCACAGCGAAGCATTTCTCTGCACAAGCTGCCATATTTATTGGGGTACCTTGAATTCCTATTGGCTGAAATTTTCAAAATCAGCCAATAGGATGAGAGCTACTGAAATCTTATTGGCTGATTTGAACAGCCAATAGGATTTCAGTAGCTCTCATTCTATTGGCTGTTTTGAAAAATGCAGCAGCCAATAGAATGAGAGCTACTGAAATCTTATTCGCTGATTTGAACAGCCAAAAGGATTTTTTTATTTTTTTTTCAAAATTTTCTTTATTAAAGTAAAAGAAAAATAACAATCAATACAGGTTGCAACATAACTCTGAAGAGTACAAAAGGGGAGTGGTTACATTTGAAATGGAGTTAGACATAGTACAACAGTATCCCCAATATTATATCCTTTGCACATGATATAGTAAATATCTACTAGTTACATTCTCAAATCTTATATTGCTATTAACCAGTATATTCTTTTAGACGGTATCACAGGGTTCTCTCATTTATAAAATTGTTTTATATTGTGTTAGGCATGTGATATGTTTTGTCCAGTACTTTGTGTAGAATGGCTATACTCCTCCCATATAAAGTTTATAGCTAAGAAGTCATCCAATCTCCCTGTAACCATATAGTGATGCTTCTCCATTGCCAGCGTATAGTTAACCAGTGAGAGCCATTCTGAGATTGAAGGGGCTACTGTTGACTTCCATTTTCTTGGTATTAGCCTCCTAGCACAATTAAGTAGTATAACCATAAGCCATTGTCTAAGTTTACATTTAATATCTGGTGTGTTATTGAATAGAAAAATGAGGGGGTCAAAGGGCATGTCAAAATTGAGTGTCTGTTTGATGGCTATATGAATATCTTTCCAATATTGACCAATATCAGGGCACGTCCCCCAGATATGCTGGTAATCTCCTACTCCCCCATATGCTCTCCAACACTTATCATCTCTAAGGTTATAAATCGCAGCTAGCTTAACTGGGGTCTGGTACCATCTGCAAAGCAGCTTTAAATTTGATTCCAGTTGTGCTACAGATGATGTGTGCCGGCACATGTTTTTAAATATTTTTGCCCATTGTTTCGGGGTTATGGGAGTTTGAAGTTCCTCCGACCACTTATTTGTATACGTTGGGAGGTGTTTAGAGTGGTATTCCAGAAGCATTTTATATATTAATGAAAGGGAACCTTTTGAATATACATCAGACCTACATATAGACTCAAAAGGCGACATAGTTCTATAGAATTGTGTGCGCTTGGTATGTGTGGTAATGTAATGGTTCAATTGAAAGTATCTAAACCATGGGTTAAAATAGCTTCTCAAAGTTTCTTGCAGAACTGTCTTGGGCTTAAGGGACTTATTTTCTATGGCCAGACTACACGGGATCACATCTTTCAGGGTCAAGTCCCTCACATAACAGCCAAAAGGATTTTAGTAGCTCTAATCATATTGACTATTTTGAAAAATTCAGCCAATAGAAATGCAAGGTACCCCAAATTGATTGCGGTACCTTGCATTTAAAATTCAGTATACCACGGACATCAGATTAAGAGGAGCCTCCATGTCGCCGAGGACCACCGCAACCGAGGCCGCTGCGGTTTGCTGCCGATGATCACCACATCTGGGAATACCACTCTGGACCTCTGCTCCGCGCTGCCTTCGCTGTTGATGAAGATGATAGGCGCGCCTGGAAGAAGGCCTTCTCCGCCGGACTTCTGAAACCGTGAGTACCTATTTGGGGCTTTAGTGTGGGGGTTTTGTTTATTTAATTTAGGTTTTTTGGGGGGCAAATCTCAAAAGAGCTGAATGCCCTGTTAAGGGCAGTGAAAAAGAGCTGAATGCTCTTTTCAGGGCAATCGGTAGATTCGGTTTTATTAGTGTAAGATTTTTTTTATTTTGGGGGGTTTCGTGGGTGAGGGTTTTTACTGTTAGGGGGGACTTTGTTTTTGATGTAAAAGAGCTGTTTAACTTAGGGCAATGCCCTACAAAAAGCCCTTTTAAAGGCCATTGGTAGTTTAGCTTTAGATTAGGGGGTGTTTTTATTTTCATAGGGATTAGGTTAATTTTTTTTATTTTGGATAATATGTTTTTCTGTATTTCTATTTTTTATTTTTTGTAGCTTGGGGTTGTATTTACAACACATAGGCCTAGATTTGGAGTTTGGCGTTAGCCGTGAAAACCAGCGTTAGAGGCTCCTAACGCTGGTTTTAGGCTACCTCCGGTATTTGGAGTCACTCAAAATAGGCTCACTTTTCAGCCGCGACTTTTCCATACCGCAGATCCCCTTACGTAAATTGCGTATCCTATCTTTTCAATGGGATCTTCCTAACTCCGGTATTTAGAGTCGTGTCTGAAGTGAGCGTTAGAACTCTAACGACAAAACTCCAGCCGCAGAAAAAAAGTCAGTAGTTAAGAGCCTTCTGGGCTAACGCCGGTTTATAAAGCTCTTAACTACTGTACTCTAAAGTACACTAACACCCATAAACTACCTATGTACCCCTAAACCGAGGTCCCCCCACATCGCCGCCACTCGATTAAAATGTTTTAACCCCTAATCTGCCGACCGCCACCTACGTTATACTTATGTACCCCTAATCTGCTGCCCCTAACACCGCCGACCCCTGTATTATATTTATTAACCCCTAACCTGCCCCCACAACGTCGCCGCCAGCTACCTACAATAATTAACCCCTAATCTGCCGACCGCAAAGCGCTGCCACCTACGTTATATTTATGTACCCCTAATCTGCTGCCCCTAACACCGCCGACCCCTATATTATATTTATTAACCCCTAACCTGCCCTCCACAACGTCACCGCCAGCTACCTACAATAATTAACCCCTAATCTGCCGACCGCAAAGCGCCGCAACCTACGTTATATTTATGTACCCCTAATCTGCTGCCCCTAACACCGCCGACCCCTATATTATATTTATTAACCCCTAATCTGCCCCCCTCAACGTCGCCTCCACCTGCCTACACTTATTAACCCCTAATCTGCCGAGCGGACCGCACCGCTATTATTATAAAGTTATTAACCCCTAATCCGCCTCACTAACCCTATAATAAATAGTATTAACCCCTAATCTGCCCTCCCTAACATCGCCGACACCTAACTTCAAACATTAACCCCTAATCTGCCGACTGGAGCTCACCGCTATTCTAATAAATGTATTAACCCCTAAAGCTAAGTCTAACCCTAACACTAACACCCCCTAAATTAAATATAATTTTAATCTAACTAAATTAATTAACTCTTATTAAATAAATTATTCCTATTTAAAGCTAAATACTTACCTGTAAAATAAATCCTAATATAGCTACAATATAAATTATAATTATATTATAGCTATTTTAGGATTAATATTTATTTTACAGGTAACTTTGTATTTATTTTAACCAGGTACAATAGCTATTAAATAGTTAAGAACTATTTAATGGCTAAAATAGTTAAAATAATTACAAAATTACCTGTAAAATAAATCCTAACCTAAGTTACAATTAAACCTAACACTACACTATCAATAAATTAATTAAATAAACTACCTACAATTACCTACAATTAACCTAACACTACACTATCAATAAAATAATTAAATACAATTCCTACAAATAAATACAATTAAATAAACTAGCTAAAGTACAAAAAATAAAAAAGAACTGTTACAAAAAATAAAAAAATATTTACAAACAAAAGAAAAATATTACAACAATTTTAAACTAATTACACCTACTCTAAGCCCCCTAATAAAATAACAAAGCCCCCCGGTCAGGTCCGGTCGGCAGATTAGGGGTTAATAAGTGAAGGCAGGTGGAGGCGACGTTGTGGGGGGCAGATTAGGGGTTAATAAATATAATATAGGGGTCGGCGATGTTAGGGCAGCAGATTAGGGGTACATAGGGATAATGTAAGTAGCGGCGGTTTACGGAGCGGCAGATTAGGGGTTAATAATAATATGCAGGGGTCAGCGATAGCGGGGGCGGCAGATTAGGGGTTAATAAGTGTAAGGTTAGGGGTGTTTAGACTCGGGGTACATGTTAGGGTGTTAGGTGCAGACATAGGAAGTGTTTCCGCATAGCAAACAATGGGGCTGCGTTAGGAGCTGAACGCGGCTTTTTTGCAGGTGTTAGGTTTTTTTTCAGCTCAAACAGCCCCATTGTTTCCTATGGGAGAATCGTGCACGAGCACGTTTTTGAGGCTGGCCGCTTGCGTAAGCAACTCTGGTATCGAGAGTTGAAGCTGCGTTAAAAATGCTCTACGCTCCTTTTTTGGAGCCTAACGCAGCCTTTATGTGGACTCTCAATACCAGAGTTGTTTTTATGGTGCGGCCAGAAAAAAGCCGGCGTTAGTTTTTCGGGTTGTTACTGACAAAACTCCAAATCTAGCCGATAGATTGCCCACTGGGCAGGCTTATCAACTAGTAATGATAATAAAGGATAATCTGTTCTTTTTGTTTACTTTTTTAATGACATGCTTTAAATGACATAAAGATTCTAACAAAATCAAGATAAAACCCAAAATATTTCCTTCATGATTTAGCCTAGGCATACCAATTTAAACAACTTTCACATTGCTTCATTCTCTTTGTATCCTTTGTTAACCCCTTAATGACAACTGACGTACCAGGTACGTCAAGCAAAAACTAACTGTTAATGACAATAGACGTACCTGGTACGTCAGTTGTCTTACAGAATGCTGGAAGCGATCGCAATCGCTTCCAGCAGCTCTCAGGGTATTGCAGTGATGCCTCGATATGGAGGCATCCTGCAATACCTTTTAACAAGCCTCCGATGCAGAGAGAGCCACTCTGTGGCCCTCTCTGCACCGGTAACAATGGTGCTGTTTTCCAGGGGGAGTGTAGCAAGGAGGCGGCAGCGTGCGGGCGTGCGCGCGTGCACAGGGGCGTGCACGCGTGTGCACGGGGGCGCGCGCGTGTGCACGGTGGCGCGCGCACACATTAGCCACTGACACCAATGGAAAAAAGTTGAAAAACAAAAAGTTAAAAATAAAAAGTTCAAAACATTAAAAAAAATATATATATAAAAGGATCTGGGTGGGGGGTGGGGGTATTGAGGGGGGGCTGCTACACTACAGAAAAGTTTGAAAATACTCTTTTTTGGGGGCAAATTGGGTACAGCTGCCAGTACCCAAGATGGCGGCAATTAAGTAGCAGGGAGGGTTATAGAGCTGTTTGGTGGGGGATCAGGGAGGTTGGGGGCTAAGGCAGGGCTCCATTACAGCTGAATACATTTAAAAAAAAAAAAAAAAAAAAACTCCTTTTATTTAGTACTGGCAGACTTTCTGCCAGTACTTAAGATGGCGGGGACAATTGTGGGGTGGGGGAGGGAAGAGAGCTGTTTGGGAGGGATCAGGGGGTGGGATGTGTCAAGTGGGAGGCTGATCTCTACACTAAAGCTAAAATTAACCCTGCCAGCGGCCTACAAGCTACCTAATTAACTCCACTGCTGGGCATAATTCACGTGTTGTGCGCAGCAGCATTTAGCGGCCTTCTAATTAACAAAAAGCAACGCCAAAGCCATATATGTCTGCTATTTCTGAACAAAGGGGAACCCAGAGAAGCTTTTACAACCATTTGTGCCATAATTGCACAAACTGTTTGTAAATAATTTCAGTGAGAAACCTAAAATTGTGAAAAATTTAAAGGTTTTTTTTATTTGCTCGCATTTGGCGGTGAAATGGTGGCATGAAATATACCAAAATTGGCCTAGATCAATACTTGGGGTTGTCTACTACACTAAACTAAAGCTAAAATTAACCCTACAAGCTCCCTACATGCTCCCTAATTAACCCCTTCACTGCTGGGCATAAAACACGTGTGGTGCGCAGCGGCATTTAGCGGCCTTCTAATTACCAAAAAGCAACCCCAAAGCCATATAAGTCTGCTATTTCTGAACAAAGGCGATCCCAGAGAAGCATTTACAACCATTTGTGCCATAATTGCAGAAGCTGTTTGTAAATAATTTCAGTGGGAAACCTAAAGTTTGTGACAAAATGTGTGAAAAAGTGAACATTTTTTTTAATTTGATCGCATTTGGCGGTGAAACGGTGGCATGAAATATACCAAAATGGGCCTAGATCAATACTTTGGGATGTCTTCTAAAAAAAATATATACATGTCAATGGATATTCAGGTATTCCTGACAGATATCAGGGTTCCAATGTAACTAGCGCTAATTTTGAAAAAAAAAGTGGTTTAGAAATAGCAAAGTGCTACTTGTACTTATTGCCCTATAACTTGCAAAAAAGCAAAAGAACATGTAAACATTGGGTATTTCTAAACTCAGAGAAGCAGAAAAACAGCAGCACCTTGTAAATGCAAAAATTCTTCCTTTATTGGTTTAACATCATGGCAGACAAGAGATACAACGTTTCGGTCATGCACTGACCTTAATCATGTTCGGTGCATGACCGAAACGTTGTATCTCTTGTCTGCCATGATGTTAAACCAATAAAGGAAGAATTTTTGCATTTACAAGGTGCTGCTGTTTTTCTGCTTCTTTGGATTCTACAAGGGACTAGTGCAGGGTCCCTACAGCGTGCACCTACTTGCCTGGGTACTAGTGCTGGGCCTTGTACACTGTATACTATTTCTAAACTCAGGACAACATTTAGAAACTATTTAGCATGAGTGTTTTTTGGTGGTTGTAGATGTGTAACAGATTTTGGGGGTCAAAGTTAGAAAAAGTGTGTTTTTTTCCATTTTTTCCTCATATTTTATAATTTTTTTTATAGTAAATTATAAAATATAATGAAAATAATGGTATATTTAGAAAGTCCATTTAATGGCGAGAAAAACGATATATAATATGTGTGGGTAGAGTAAATGAGTAAGAGGAAAATTACAGCTGAACACAAACACCACAGAAATGTAAAAATAGCCATTGTCATTAAGGGTAAGAAAATTGAAAAATGTTCCGGTCATTAAGGGGTTAAAGAAACATTGGGTGAGCCAATAACAAGAGGCATATATGTGCAGCCACCAATAAGCAACTAGCTTTCAGTAGTGCATCACTGCTCCTGTGCTTAACTAACTAGGTGTACTCTTCAACAAAGGATACCAAAAGAACAATGCAAATTAGATAATAGAAGTAGATTGGAACATTTATCAAGAAGAATAGTCTATACACAGTCTCACCCTCTTGGCCTCTCAAGATAGACTGATATCTCCTCACTCAGTCAAAAAAAAGGGATAAAGAGATTTGGTTTTATGAGTGGCGCTACTAACAGCTGAGGGAAATAAACTTGTTTATGACAAATGTCTATATAAGTATTATTACCATGTAACACTTAAGAATAAAGCTTAAAGGTTATACCAATATAGCTCTATATGTATAATAAAACACAAAGTATCAAATGATATATATAAACAAATATTTATTTGATTATATAGTATTTTGAGATTACTATATTTAAAAAAACGAATGAATATTCAAATAACAAGTTGTGGCCACAACTAAAATGTACTAATAAAAAAAATATAAAAGCAAAAATAATGCCTAAATAATAAATATGTGCTTTTAAGAACGCTTAGTTTAGCTAATCATGCTATATAAAAACAATCCTTAAAATTAACTAACGTACAATGGGGCCTAGTTATCAAGCCGTCAACCTCAAATACGCTGGAATTCCGCAGCGTATTTGTGGCGAGGCTGATTCGCCTTAGTTATCAAAGGCTAGAGACCAGCAAAAGTAGAATTTTGTGACGTAAACTTCGATCCGCCGGACTCAGTCCGACACAGATCGATTCTTACGTCACTCCAGCTGTTCCGCACACAATTGCGGCACAATCTGACTACTTTTGCTAGTTATCAAAAAACTAGCAGGTACGCTCGGCACTTTTCCGGCCCAGCGTACCTGGTTTTCAAACCGCCACCCTGGAGGCGGCGGATCCCATAGGAATCAATGGGAGTCTGACCATAGCGAAAGTACAAGTTCGCTGCTGCCAGATATCCCATTGATTCCTATGGGAGATGTCTGCACCTAACACCCGCCGCTCCCTGACCCCGCCGCAACCTATATTAAATTTATTAACCCCTAATCTGCCCCCCCTACACCGTCGCCACCTATAATACATTTATTAACCCCTATCCTGCCCCCCACTACACCGCCGCCACTGTAATAAATTTAATAACCCCTAAACCTAAGTCTAACACTAACCCTAACACCCCCCTAACTTAAATATTAATTAAATAAATCTAAATAATATTTCTATTATGAACTAAATTATTCCCATTTAAAACTAAATACTTACCTTTAAAATAAACCCTAATATAGCTACAATATAAATAATAATTATATTTTAGCTATGATAGGATTTATTTTTATTTTACAGGTAACTTTCAATTTATTTTAACTAGGTACAATAGCTATAAAATAGTTATTAACTATTTAATAGCTTACCTAGCTAAAATAAAGAGAAATTTACCTGTAAAATAAATCCTAACCTAAGTTACAATTACACCTAACACTACACTATCATTAAATAAATTATTCCTATTTAAAACTAAATACTTACCTGTAAAATAAACCCTAAGATAGCTACAATGGAATTAATAATTACATTGTAGCTATTTTAGGAATTATATTTATTTTACAGGTAACTTTTTATTTATTTTAGCTAGTTAGAATAGTTATTAAATAGTTATTAAAAGAAAAGCTCAAAGAAATACAAAATTACCTGTAAAATAAATCCTAACCTAAGTTACAATTAAACCTAACACTACACTATCATCAAATAAATTAAATAAATTAACTACAAATAACTACAATTAAATACAATTACATAAACTAACTAAAGCACAAAAAATGAAAAAGCTAAGTTACAAAAAAATAAAAAAATAGGTTACAAACATTTAAAAAATATTACAACAATTTTAAGCTAATTACACCTAATCTAAGCCCCCTAATAAAATAACAAACCCCCCCAAAATAAAAAAAATGCCCTACCCTATTCTAAATTAAAAAAGGTCAAAGCTCTTTTACCTTACCAGCCCTCAAAAGGGCCTTTTGTGGGGCATGCCCCAAATAATTCAGCTCTTTTGCCTGTAAAAGAAAAATACAACCCCCCCAACATTAAAACCCACCACCCACATACCCCTAATCTACCCCAAACCCCCCTTAAAATAACCTAACACTAATCCCCTGAAGATCATCCTACCTTGAGTCGTCTTCACTCAGCCGAGCAGCGATGGAACCGAAGAGGACATCTGGAGCGGCAGAAGTTATCATCCAAGGGGCGCTGAAGAAATCTTCCATCCGATGAAGTGATCCACCAGTCGGCGCTGAAGAAGTCTTCCATCCGGGTGATGTCATCTTCCAAGAGGCGCTGAAAAAGTCTTCTATCCGGGCGATGTCATCTTCCAAGCGGGGTCTTCAATCTTCATCCCGCCGACGTGGAACATCCTTCTTTACTTTTATTAAAGTATAGTATAGTGTTAGGTGTACCTTGTATAAGGTTACCTTATTTTACAGGTAAATTTCTCTTTATTTTAGCTAGGTAAGCTATTAAATAGTTAATAACTATTTAATAGCTATTGTACCTAGTTAAAATAAATTGAAAGTTACCTTTAAAATAAAAATAAATCCTAACATAGCTACAATATAATTATTATGTATATTGTAGCTATATTAGGGTTTATTTTAAAGGTATTTTAAAGTATTTAGTTTTAAATAAGATTAATTTAGTTCATAATAGAAATATTATTTAGATTTATTTAATTCATATTTAAGTTAGGGGGTGTTAGGGTTAGTGTTAGACTTAGGTTTAGGGGTTAATAATTTTATTACAGTGGCGGCGGTGTAGTGGGGGGCAGGATAGGGGTTAATAAATTTAATATAGGTTGCGGCGGGGTCAGGGAGCGGTGGTTTAGGGGTTAAACTATTTATTTAGTTGCGGCGAGGTGCGGGATCAGCAGGATAGGGGTTAATAACTTTATTATAGAGGGCGACGGTATAGGGGGGCAGGATAGGGGTTACTAGGTATAATGTAGGTGGCAGCAGTTTAGGGGTTAATACATTTATAAGAGTTGCGGCGGGGTCTAGGAGCAGCGGTTTAGGGGTTAATACATTTATAAGAGTTGCGGCGGGGTCTAGGAGTGGCGGTTTAAGGGTTAGTAACTTTATTTAGTTGCGGGAGTCTCCGGGGGTGCCGGTTTAGGGGGTAGAACAGTTAGTTAGTGTGAGTGCTTAGTGACAGGCTTGCAAGTAAGCTGTCAAAAAGCCAAAGAGCAGTGAGATCGGATGAGTGATAACTCTCACAGTCCGCTGCTCATCGCCCCGTACTTGGTGCGCGGCTTTTTGACAGCTTTTTTGATAACTTAGGCGAATTTATGCAGGTCCGCGGCGGCGATGTGAGGCGAGCTTAGGCAGGCGTATTGGGCCGGCGAAGGCAGGAAAAGTAGACACGTTGATAACTACCCCCCAATGTGTGAAGTGCACAGTGCAATGTGATAAACCTCTGTTAATATAGAGATAGACAAATAATAAGATTCAATGTAGGTCGGCTTCTAATAGAAACATAAAATGAATACAAAAGTTAATAGATATTGAGTCAAGAATGTTTGTGCGTTATTTCAACTCTTATTAATAAATAGTCCTTAGGATAAGGATTTCCTCATGAGGTGGTATAAAAAGTTCATAAAGTTCAGTTCTGAATGTAGTATAGATGTGCAGGTTAATTCCCTGCTAAGTGCATTGTGTATAACTCCTTGAATAGTGGTGAATAATTTGCTGATAATACAGTACAGTTCTGAAGAGAAGCCTAGCAGACAGAACTACTGAACATTCAGTGTCGATGTAAACTTTCTGCTGTTAGACAGACTTACCTGGCTGTGCTCCCCGGCTAGTGTGGTTGTTATACGTGGCGGAAGTACTCACAGCTGCTTCACTGTCTATAACAGCACTCGGTCCTTTTCTTTGCCGCTTGGCTTATCCGTTAACAGAACAAACTGCAGTCTCCTTTATCCTCCTAGATCCTCCTGGAATCTATCGATAGATGAGTAGCAAAAAGGATTTAGACAACTCCACAGCTTCCTTTCTACGCGTTTCAGCACAATGCGTGCCTTTATCAAGATATTTTCTGTGGAGTAAGGATGTGCCTTTTGAATGGTTCTCATAACCTGTATGTGAGACCCGTATGTAGGTAATGGGTCCTAAAGGTAATATCGCTATATATAACCAAAAATTGGTTGACTCCTAAGCTTACATTAAAGCTTTTTCAAATTAAGATAGCAAGAGAATGAAGAAAAATTGATAATAGGAATAAATAAGAAAGTTGCTTAAAATTGCATGTTCTATCCGAATCATGACAGGAAAAAAAATTGGATCTCATATACCTTTAAGGGTGCTTTTTCCCATTTTAATTTGTTTGTTCCATAAGGTACTGAAGATGTTTTTGTGATGCCTGTATGCACCATAGCTGTGGCTTGTTCTATGCTCCGAGAGCTGAACAGTTTTGAAAGTAATTTGCAACTGTGACAAGCGGTGGGTTTAGATCACTTTGAATTGTGTGATTTTTAAGTTGTAAAAATTGTGCGCAAGTATTTTCTTGAGCTATTAAAACCCCACCCATGGTTCTCCAAATTCATTTTTTACTGCCCCTTTACACCCAAATCCTAGATTCATTTTTACAAATGTAATCAGCATACCCAGAGTTGAGAAATAGAATTCCGGTTATCATTATTTAATCCTGTCCTTGTAATTGTATCATATTTTTCAGCATTTACCCTTTTTATCTGGATCTACCCAGCTATGAGCTATGAAAAATCCTACCACACACCTAGCATGTTGTAATTAAAGGTAGAGTAAACTAAAAATGAAATCTTTGTGTTTCAGACAGAACATGCAATTGTAAACAATGTTCCAATCTACGTGTTTCAGCACAATGTGTGCCTTTATCAAGATATTTTCTGTGGAGTAAGGATGTGCCTTTTGAATGGTTCTCATAACCCGTATGTGAGACCCGTATGTAGGTAATGGGTCCTAAAGGTAATAAGCTATATTGATTTCTACTGATTGTAAACATATTATAAGTATGTGGACATACTATCAAACATAGTAGCTAATAACCGAAGATACAAAGTGAAGGGAAAAAGTTACATTCAAAGTTAATATATCTAATACATTATATGAGTTACGTGATTTTACATTAGGAAGTTAGTAACCTCAATTTATCATACATATACGTATATTTAGTAAAAGTGATACATGACCAATTAATAACTTATAGAAGGGAAATGACTCTTTCTATTATTAAAAAGCTAAAAAACGGATAGGAAATGTGATATAAATCCACTTTAGAACATTCGCAATGGTATTTAATTTAAAAAATGTATATAAAAAGATTTATTTCTAAAAAAAAATTCTTCTATAAAAAAGTATATTTTTAAAAAGTATTGGTACTAAAACACTGAAAATTATTATGTATAAAAATATATATAGAAAAAATGTATATAGAAAAAATGAAAATAGGTATATAAAAAAAGGGGAATGTTTATGAAAAAAAGAGAGATGTATATAAAAAAATATAAAATATCTATAAAAATGGAACTGGACATATATAAATTGCTCATTAAAAAAGGGGGATAAAATTTATAGGAAAGGGTTAAGATCTAGTTCCGCATTAAGCCCTCCTGGAATAAGGGAAGCGAAATTCACAATCAGTTCTGTTTCTGTGTGTAACAGTTTAAGTGTTAGGTTACCCCCTCTTTTGGAGGATATTTTTCTAAGTCCACAGTATAACAATCCTTTTGTATCTTGGTTGTGATCTCTCTTGAAATGGAGGGACAGTTGGTGGTCTTTAAATCCTCTTTCAATATTATTTAGATAATGTCTTATTCTGTCTCTTAGGGGTTGTCCCGTTTGGCCTAAATACTGTCTATTGCACGGGCATTGAATCAAATAGACCACATTAGTATCTGTACATTTAATTGTATCCTTAATTTTTAATTTAAAATCTGAATTAGTTGATTCCACCTGTTTGCATCTTCTGCTAAACTTAAATGCCTTACATTTATGACATGGGTAGAAACCTTCAAGGGTATTACCTAATACATCTTGGTTTTGATTTCCCTTGTTGAATTCACTGGGAGCTAGTATAGACTTAAGATTTTTTGATTTACGATAAATAATTTTTGGCTTCAATTGTGTAATTTCACTTAGGAAGGGATCTTTTTGAACATAGTGCCAGTGTTTATAAAGGATTTTTTTTTAACAATTCTAAAATCTGAATTATATTGGGTGATAAATGCGGTTTCGTTAGAAGTCTGTTGTCTTCGAGGAACATTTTTTTCTTTAGATAGTAGACTCTCTCTGTCAATTAATGTGGCAGCATCTAATGATTCTTTTATCAGTTCCTTATTATATCCCCTTTCTATAAATTTATTTTCAAGAATCTGTGCTTGTACTTTAAAATCCTCAATATCCGAACAATTCTTTCTTAACCTAAGAAACTGGCTTTTCGGAATATTCAATTTCCATAGGTCGTGATGGCAACTGTTAAAATGAACATAATTGTTTGAATCCACCGGTTTAAAAAAAGTTTTTGTCTTAATTTCATTGTTTATAATTTCTACTGTTATGTCTAAGTAATTAATAAGTTTTGTACTATATTCGTATGTAAAAAATAATCCCCATCCATTATGATTCAGATCTTCCATCAAACCGCAAGGGAAATCAAAACCAAGATGTATTAGGTAATACCCTTGAAGGATTCTACACATGTCATAAATGTAAGGAATGTAAGTTTAGCAGAAGATACCAACAAGTGGAATCAACTAATTCAGATTTTAAATTAAAAATTAAGGATACTAATAAATGTACAGATACTAATGTGGTCTATTTGATTCAATGCCCATGCAATAGACAGTATTTAGGCCAAACGGGACAACCCCTAAGAGACAGAATAAGACAGCATCTAAATAATATTGAAAGAGGATTTAAAGACCACCAACTGTCCCTCCATTTCAAGAGAGATCACAACCAAGATACAAAAGGATTGTTATACTGGGGACTTAGAAAAATATCCTCCAAAAGAGGGGGTAACCTAACACTTAAACTGTTACACACAGAAACAGAACTGATTGTGAATTTCGCTTCCCTTATTCCAGGAGGGCTTAATGCGGAACTAGATCTTAACCCTTTCCTATAAAATTTTATCCCCCTTTTTTAATGAGTAATTTATATATATCCAGTTCCATTTTTATAGATTTTTTTTTTTTTTTTTAATAATTTTTTTTTATTGGTAGTAAAATTAAAGAAATATACATATACTGAGGAGACGCAGCTCCAAAATGATAATATAAAGTTTACAGATATACCAAGTGGGGATCTGCATCTAACAGAATAGAACATAATTTCAACACTTACACATTACTATGAGCAGAGTCGACTTATCAAGCCTTGATTCATGGCTGACAAGTCTGAGATCAAGCAGGGGGGGCCTTAAAGGCTGAGCATATAACGGATTTACTAAACATGAGAGATGGGGGAGGGGGGGGAGGAGGGCAAGAGGGATGGTAGAAGGGACAGGGGAAATTATATTGATAAGAATATCAGGAGGGGGAGCACAGGCCCTTTGGTTGAGATTGTATTTGTGTTAGAAAGGTGGCTGTCATAAAAGGAACATAGGCTTGGAACTATGTGTCTTGGGCAGTCGCATTGGGCCTCCAGTCGGAATTTTGAAACTCCTTCCAATCAGCCCAGATCAACTCAAACAGGTCAGACTTATTTAGTTTGTAAAAGATATCCTTTTCCATAGTATAGATGTATGCCATATTATTGCAGATCATCGCCCAACTTGGAGCCCGTTCCTTCTTCCAGGAGCATGCAACAGAGTACTTTATAGTCATGAACAGGTAAACGCAAATGTATGCGTGGTGTTTAGGCAAAGAGTGTAGGTTTAAGTGGAGGAGGGCTGTGTCAGCAAGCTTGGGGAGCCCAATGCCCATGCTCTGTAGTACCGAAAAGCACCTAGACCACAAAGGTCGGATCACGGGGCACTCCCACCAAATGTGTAGCGCATTACCCCTTTGGTCACAATTCCTCCAGCACTCGGAGGACACAGCCTGGAATATTTTCGCTAATCTAGTGGGTACGTAGTACCAATGTGTGAGAAGTTTGAAGTAGGTTTCATATAATGTTGTGCAATGCACAGCTTTCTGGGTTAGGGAGAGAGCTCTTTCCCACTCCTCCAGGGAAGTGTGCCTACCTGTCAGCGTCTCCCATCGGGAAAGATGGGGAGGAGTCTCCAGGTCTTGGGACCCCCCTAGTAGCATATAATGGACTGAAAGGGGCCTACACAGCCTATCCCCCCTTGCCCAAATGGACTCCCAAAGGGTCAAAGGTCTATCTAGGGTAGGCTTAAAACCCCAACTGCTTAAAAAGCTCTTAACCCTCTGATATTCAAAAGGTAGGTACGATGGGATCTGGGCCTCATCACTGATCTGGGATAATTGTTTAAATGAATCTCGAGGGGACGTGGACCAGAAGTCTGCTATATTATTGATACCCAGTTGGACCCATTTATTAGGGTGAGAGTCTTGGAGGCCCGATAAGAGGCCTGCTATGGAGGCAACTGGGGAGGGATGAGGAGCCACAAGGGGGTGGTGCCGTATTTTGTCCCAAAAGCTGAGGCATTCGCAAACCACTGTGTTCGTTAGGGCAAGCTCCCTCCGACAGTGTGGCGGGGTCCAAATTAAGTCAAGCAATGTGATTTGGAAGGGCAACGAAGCCTGTTCAATGGATTTCCACTTGGCCTCCGACGACTTTACCCCCTATTGAGATACATCGGTAAGCATTGCAGCCTCGTAATACCGTATCACAGACGGTGAAGCTATGCCCCCCAAGGATTTGGGGAGTTGAAGTACTCTATGTGCGACTCTAGGGGGTTTATCTAACCAGATAAATTTGGTGAACCCACTTTGAAATTGAAGGAGCAGATGCCTCGGTATTTTAATAGGCAGGCAGCGGAATAGGTAAGTCAGCTTGGGAAGGAAGGACATTTTCAACGCCGCGATCCTACCCAACCAAGAGACATGCTGGAGGTTCCAGTCCTTCCTCAGAGAGCGGAGGGAAGTTAGGAGAGGGAGATAGTTGTCTTTTATTGTTTGGGGAAAGCTGCTAGAGACTCTGACACCTAAGTGTAGAACAGAGTGTTCAGTCCAGTCAAATTTATATGATTCAATAAGAGAGACTAATTGCGCCTTGGTGAACCCCTGAGTATATACTTGTGTTTTTGATAAGTTCAACTTATAGTAAGAGTGGGCCCCGAAAGTGGTGAGAATATCGAGGAGTCTAGGTATCCCTAGCTCCGGGTGTGATAGAAACAAGGTTACATCGTCAGCAAAGAGTGCAATTTTGTGCACTGTGCCCGACAGGGTGACTCCTTTTATTTGGGGGTCAGTTCTGATCTGCTCAGCCAAAGGCTCTATGGACAGGGCGAACAAAAGTGGCGAAAGGGGGCACCCCTGTCTGGTGCCATTTGTGATAGAAAAGAGAGAGGAATGGAAACCCAGACCACATACAGAAGCAGTAGGAGTTGAATACAAGGCATGAACAGCCATTATGAATTTGGGGGGAAAATGGAATCTCTTAAGGACTGCCCAGAGGTATTGCCATCTGACCCGGTCAAACGCCTTCTCGGCGTCAAGAGAGATGACTGCCAGCGGCCGTCGAAGACGTGAGGCAGATGTAAGTATGTTAAGGAGATGTCTCGTGTTGTCTGGGCCCTCTCGACGGGGGACAAATCCCACCTGGTCCGAATCGATAAGGGAGGGAAGTAAGCTAGCAAGACGATTGGCGAGTATCTTTGAATAGAACTTGATATCTGTGTTTATCAAAGAAATGGGCCTGTAGCTCGTACAGAGCAATGGGTCCTTGTCTGGCTTAAGGATGGTGACAATATTAGCTTCTAGAAATTCGCTCCCAAAGTGGCCCTCTTCTCTAGCCAAATTATAGAATTTTAGAAGCAACGGGGCTAATTCTTTGGCATACGTCTTGAAGAAATGCGCCGGGTAACCGTCAGGGCACGGGGATTTAAAGAATTTAGCATTCCTAATAACTCTCAGGACCTCCTGAAGAGAGAAGGGAGCACTCAAAGCATTTCTCTGTTCGGGGGCGAGCATAGGGAGTGTCATTGTCTTAAAATAGGTATCTAGGACCGCCTGGGAGGAGGATCTAAGAGGCTCGGCTGTCGCTATGTTATAAAGTTTGGCATAGTAATCGGCAAACGCCCTACCTATCTGGGACGGGGTCTGGAGGAGAGAACCTGAAGATCGTATAGAGTGAATTCGGGAGGCCCCTAGTCTGTTCCTAATCTTATTTGCCAACAGGGTATCAGCTTTGTTGCCTTTGCAATAAAACAATTGCTTAAGCTTGGTCAGGTTAATTTGGGTTCTGCGCAGTTCAATCCTAGAAATGTGATCTTTGATTTCAATAATTTGGGAAATGGTCTCTGCTGTGACTACACTTCTGTTGCATGCCTCTAGTTGTCGCAACTTAATGTGGGATTGTGAGAGGGTGAGGCCAGCCTGCTTCCTGAGATGCACTTGTTTAGTGATCAGGAGGCCTCTAAATGTGGCTTTAGCCGCTCCCCATAATGTGTCGTCCCTGACCGTGAGGTTGTCATTAGTCTGAATGAAATGGGCGATATCTTTACGTAGTTCCTCTCTAAAGGGTATATCCTCCAGTATCTGGTGGGGCAATCTCCATTTGGGTCTAGAGTGAGTAGTGTTAGAGGAAATAATGTCAGCCTGAACTAGGTCGTGATCAGACCAGGCGCAAAGGGAGATTTTGGCTCTCTGAACTAAATCTAGGGAGTCAGCTGTAGAGAAGATATAGTCAAGCCTTGAGTAAAGCTTATGGGGGTGCGAGAAGTGGGTGTAGTCATAGTCCTTAGGGTGAAGGGCTCTCCATATGTCATATAGACCCGAGGCCGACATCATTTGCCTGAATCTGTGTGAGAGTTGTTTTGCTGAGGCGGGTGTTAGGTCAAGAGGTTCAGATCTTCTGTCTAATGTATGGTCCCAGACCATCTTAAAGTCACCCGCTATGAGCACTCTCCCCTGCTGAACCTGGGAAAGGGCATGTAGGATGTGTTTGAGATATCGCGGTTGCTTGGAATTCGGGAGATACACAGATACCAGGGTATAGGTGACATGGTTTATTTTGCATATAAGGATAATAAATCTGGCCTGAGGGTCTCTGATAACTTGTATGCTTTCAAAGGCCAATCGCTTGTGTAACAATATCGCTACTCCCCTGGCTTTTTTGTTAAAAGAAGCGGTTTCAATGTGTGTATAGGACTTAGAGATAAGCCTAAGAGGTTCCCTGTCCAGCCAGTGGGTCTCCTGAAGGAATACTACATCTGGGTTGTGGTGTTTCAGCGTCCTAGTTAGTAGGCTACGTTTATGGGGTGAGTTTAGGCCTCTAACATTATGTGTCAGAAGCCTAATGGTGGACATGACTGGTAGCAGAGGTGCGGTGATGAGTCTCTTGCGGGGGACTTAAGCTGTGTTGTGGGTCGGGGGGAGGAATGAGTGAAAGTGAAGTTGAGGGGGTGGGGAGGGGGTGGGAAAGGGAAGTAGAGCACTAAGAGAAGCGCTCAAGAGTGTGGTGGAAATAGTCCACCTCGAGGAGTCCTGGGGTGGACTTCTATGTGGGGGCGGAGCAAAGGAGAAAATTAATCTAAAGTGCACAAAATTAGGGGCATCGCAAACAACAGCCCCGCTCTGCTAAAATTAAATACTGAAATATTAACTAACAATTAGTTTACAATAAGTAAGTTGCTATATATTAAAGGTATAATAAACAACAGAATAAACTTAGGCTAAACACATTTAAAAGGTGTTGCAAACACAAAACCACAAACCAAACAAACAGATAACCACCAAGTGGCTATAAATGGAAGTAACATTCGCCCTACAACAGATCTGAGGAGGGCAAGTCCTAGGAGTTAAGAAACAGAAGAGGGTTGAGGTAGTTTAGCCCTCTTGGCTCTTTGATCGTTGACGGTCCATTCTGGGGCTGAGGCACGTAGCTTAGGATAGGAAGGGTCCCTCTGGGGAGGCGGTTCCGGCCTAAGACCCCAGCTAGTGAGAAGTGTTAGACCTTGGTTTAGAGTTGTAGCTACAAAGTTTTGATTGTCTTTGGTGATAATAAGGCGAGTTGGGAATCCCCATCTATACTTGATGTTGTTCTTCCTCAATGTCATAGTGACAGATTGATAATGGCGTCTCTGTTGTAAGGTATGAATCAAGAGGTCAGGTAAGAGCTGGATATCTTGAAATTTCTCGCTCAGGGTTGGTTTCTTGAAGGCTGCCTGCATCAGCCTATCCTTATAAAGAAAACTGTGGAAGCACACTATTACATCCCTTGGTTTATCCTGAGCAACATTTCTAGAGCGTAGCGCCCTATGTGCCCTCTCCATAGTGGCTGTCAGGCCCTCTGGGCTGCCAATCAAAGAGTGAAACAGTTCTCTCAGAAAGTCTTGAAGGTCGGATGGCACTACCGATTCCGGGATACTCCGGAATCTGATGTTATTGCGCCTAGATCTGTCCTCTACCTCCGCCACCTTAAGTTCCAGTTGAGAGATTTGGTCAGCCAGGCTCTCCGAATAGGCTAATAGGTTGGATTGATCCACCACCACATCGTCTTGTTTCCTTTCAAGGGCATCTACTCTTTCCCCGATCTCCGAGATCTCTTTCTTAAGCTCTGCAGAACTACGCTGAATTTCCTGTGTGATGAATTTAGTCTGAGAGGCCAGCAGCTTCTTTAGGGACTTCTCAGTGATGTAGTGTTGTGATGCGGACGCAGAGTGGACGCTAGATTGGGACTCTTCATCCTGCGAGTCCGGGTCACTCAACTCTCCTTGAGGTTCCATGTCTGAACCCTTAGGTTGCTGTGTGAAGTGGTCATAGACAGTCTTTTTAGATTTTGATGCAGACTTGAGGGGTTTTCTTCCCAAGTGTGGCATAGTGTTGTAGCTGTATAGTGATAAAGCACTCTGGACCTAGAAACTCAGATGTGTTTGCAAGGGGTTATACTTATTCTGCTGAGAAAAAATGGGGTTAGTGAGTCATAACGCATACAAAGATTAAAACATTACTCTAAAGAATGCAGAGCGGGGCTGATTACCATAAAGATAGTAACACTCACATTTTGGACAGGAATACGTGTATACATCGGGTTAACTCTGGTCCCTCACCTCAGGGATAAAGAGGGTACGACCCGAAGGAAGGGGAAGGGTAGGTGGAAGTGACCCACTCGGACAAGCCGGGTGGGAGCGGAGAGGTGAGGGAATGGCAACCAGTGGGAAAAAGGTCAGCAGGACAAATCAAGGATGCAATAAAAATTAGATGGATGTCAAACCAATATAGTGGCGAGTCAGACGCCCAGTAACTTATTCCAGCACCTATATAAAAATTAAGTTAAGGCTAACTAGCAGGCTAAGATTACAGCTAATTTAGCTAGACTAATCTAATTACCAAGAGTTAGCGTGGAGGCTATAAAATTACCAAGTCTATGGGATGTGAAAGAGAGGCAGCAGAGTATAATAAGCCTTTTCCCTTTTTTTTTTTTTTTTTTTTTTTAATATAAAAAGAGTAGTGTGTCCAAAAGCGACAAAGATGGCCTAGGGGGGAGATTAGTAGATCCTAATTAGTGAGGGACGCTGACGGGGATACTTGAATAGAGTGTTCTGATAAAGCCCCAATAACTTGACTCTCTGGTAAGGCACAGGAAAGGACTATAAACTATCAGGGCATTAACCTAATATGATCTGATTCTAAAGCTGATTGTGTGGAGTGGGGTTATATTGTTAGTGCAGATTACCCGGTCCCAGACGTAAAAATGAATGTGATAGCTTTGGATCGGTATGTGAGCTGGTCTGTTATTCAAAAACCTGCAATGCTTGGGCAAAACCCTCTAATCTTACTGTAACTATATCAAATAAATGGAGAGCTGCATTAACACTTTATAATGTAAAGTGCTGTGACACCTATAGGAAAAAAGGCATATGGTTAAGGCAGCAATATAAAGACACACTCGACCTTAGGCTTTGAGCCCTAAGGACAGTAAAGCTGACGCAGCAGCTAATAGAAATATAAGAAAGATTAGTATGACAATGTCCCTTAAATAGAGGCCGTGTAGAATCTCACTGTAACAAGGAGAATGTGTGAGATGTCAAAAGGGGTGACACAGTCACTATGTTGCAGGATGTAGCTGCGGGGCCCAGTTCTTAGGCCCTATAAGTGTAAATAAGATCCAGAAGCCTGGGCACCAGGTGAATAGGAGAGTCAGGGGTAGGTAGCTCACTACAGTGTTGGTAATCAATGATCTGCAAAGTGTAACAACTGCAGGCTTTGCTGTGAACCCCAGGTAGAACAGGCTCAATGATATATCTTGTGATATTGGGGCTGCTTCTGCAGGGGAGATGTTGCCTATGTGTGCACACAGAGTTATTTGGGAAGGCCGTGAGACTGGTTTCTGATTGTGGCCTGTGTTCTCCCAGATAAACCTCTTGCAGCCAGCCCCCGGTGGTCAATCACAATCAATTACCCTAGCTTTGTCTCAGGGGTCTGGTCAATTCCCCCTCCGTCATTAAACAGGGCTATTAAGCAGGGAAACAAAGGTACCTTTTCAGTGGGGACCTGGGTGTCAGCTCATATAGGGCTCAAACGTTGGTAACGTGCTGCCTATTCCCCAGGGTCTAATATGTCTGAATAGTGTGTCAGCAAACCTGACAGGCTCTTACCCGGTTCCAGGAGCTGAAGTGCTGGTGAGTCTACCTTCCAGCTGGATGCCGGTTCCACTCCGGCATAGGAGCCTAAGGGCCTCAAGATGGCGGATGTTCGTGCTCTTTTTCCCCTCTGGGTTGCGCAGTGAAAAGGGCTGAATTTTTCCCCCTCTCTTTTTCTAGGTCTTCAAAGTTCCAGCCGCCAGCAGCAGTTGATCGCTCCGGAGCGGGTCCCCGGCCCTCCGGAGCGAAGTCAGTCAGTTATGGCAGGAGTCCGGTGCCGGCGGGTGCAAGGGGCAGCAGCCACTCCGGAGCGGAGCCCCGACCCTCCGGAGTGAGGCAACAGCTGCGGTGTAAGGTGAGGGACTGCTATGCGGCCCGCGGGCAACGAACGGAAGCCTCTTAGGTGGCGGTGGTGGTGGAGAGGTTAGGAGCAGGAGATTAGGCTGGTATAGATGACGGCAAAGAGGCCAATTGGGGATCCACCGACTCCTCGGGTTGTAGTTAGCACCAGTCTGTCTCCTCCACAGCAGGAAGCGGGACCGCTCGTCCCTCTGTAAGTGTCCCCCTCTGAAAATGGCTGTTTGCCGTTGACGAGATGGATGAGAGAGGTCACTCTGCGATGCGGTAATGTCCACTGATTATAATAGGTAGTTTAATCATTAAATAGGACCAAAATTCAGAGTTTGTAGGTCCCTTTTTTATGTATAATTTACGGAGCTCAGAGTGCATACGTCTAGTCAGATCAGTGGCTAGCTCCGCCCCCTTTTATAGATATTTTATATTTTTTATATACATCTCTCTTTTTTTTCATAAACATTCCCCTTTTTTTATATAGTACCAATACTTTTTAAAAATATACTTTTTTTTGGAAGAATTTTTTTTTTATACATAACTGTTTTTATATACGTTTTTTAAATTAAATACCATTGCGAATGTTTTAAACTGGATTTATATCAAATTTCCTATCCGTTTTTTAGCTTTTTAATAATTGAAAGAGTCATTTCCCTTCTATAAGTTATTAATTGGTCATGTATCACTTTTACTAAATATGCGTATATGTATGATAAATTGGGACTACTAACTTCCTAATGTAAAATCACGTAACTCATATAATGTATTAGATATATTAACTTTGTATGTAACTTTTTCCCTTCACTTTGTATCTTCGGTTATTAGCTACTATGTTTGATAGTATGTCCACATACTTATAATATGTTTACAATCAGTAGAAATCGATATAGCTTATTACCTTTAGGACCCATTACCTACATACGGGTCTCACATACGGGTTATGAGAACCATTCAAAAGGCACATCCTTACTCCACAGAAAATATCTTGATAAAGGCACGCATTGTGCTGAAACACGTAGATTGGAACATTGTTTACAATTGCATGTTCTGTCTGAAACACAAAGATTTCATTTTTAGTTTACTGTACCTTTAATTACAACATGCTAGGTGTGTGATAGGATTTTTCTTAGCAGGTAGCTGGCTAGATCCAGATAAAAAGGGTAAATGCTGAAAAATATGATACAATTACAAGGACAGGATTATATAATGATAACCTGAATTCTATTTCTCAACTCTGGGTATGCTGATAACATTTGTAAAAATGAATCTAGGATTTTGGGTGTAAAGGGGCAGTAAAAAATGAATTTGGAGAACCATGGGTGGGGTTTTAATAGCTCAAGAAAATACTTGCACAATTTTTACAACTTAAAAATCACACAATTCAAAGTGATCTAAACCCACCGCTTGTCACAGTTGCAAATTACTTTCAAAACTGTTCAGCTCTCGGAGCATAGAACAAGCCACAGCTATGGTGCATACAGGCATCACAAAAACATCTTCAGTACCTTATGTAACAAACAAATTAAAATGTGAAAGAGCACCCTTAAAGGTATATGAGATCCAATATTTTTTCCTGTCATGATTCGGATAGAACATGCAATTTTAAGCAACTTTCTCATTTATTCCTATTATCAATTTTTCTTCATTCTCTTGCTATCTTAATTTGAAAAAGCTTTAGTGTAAGCTTAGGAGTCAACCAATTTTTGGTTCAGAACCCTGCGTAGCGCTTGCTGATTGGTGGCTACAACTGATGCATTATCTTTATCTTGCATTATTGTCTGCATGAAGTATTTTTTCAGTTAGCTTATGGGGAATGGGCTTTTGCTTTAAATATAAGTATGTACTTTTTCTCTTAAAGGGATAGTCCAGTAAAAAAAAAAAACTTTCATGATCCAGATAGGGCATGTAATTTTAAACAACTTTCCAATTTACTTTTATCACCAATTTTGCTTATTTCTATTGGTATTCTTAGTTGAAAGCTAAACCTTGGAGGTTCATATGCTAATTTCTTAGACCTTGACGGCCGCCTCTAATCTGAATGCATTTTGACAGTTTTTCACCACTAGAGGGCATTAGTTTATGTGTTTCATATAGATAACATTGAACTCACGCATGTGAATTTACCGAAGAGTGAGCAATGATTGGCTAAAATGCAAGTCTGTCAAAAGAACTGAAATAAGGGGGCAGTTTGCAGAGACTTAGATACAGTAAGTAATTACAGAGGTAAAACATGTACCCCAAATTGATTGCGGTACCTTGCATTCAATATTCAGTATACCACGGACATCGGATGAAGAGGAGCCTCCATGTCGCTGAGGACCACCGCAGCCGAGGATCGCCGCAGCCGCTGCTGAGGACCGCCGCTGCAGCGGATAGCCGCCGATGATCAGCACATCTGGGAAGACCGCTCTGGACCTCTGCTCCCCGCTGCCTTAACTGTGGATGAAGATAATAGGTCCGGCTGGAAGAGGTCCTTCTCCGCCGGACTTCTGAAACCGTGAGTACCTATTTGGGGCTTTAGTGTGGGGGTTTTGTTGATTTAATTTAGGTTTTTGGGGGAGCAAATCTCAGAAGAGCTGAATGCCCTTTTAAGGGCAATGCCCATACAAATGCCCTTTTCAGGGCAATGGGTAAATTCGGTTTATTAGTGTAAGATTTTTTTTTATTTTGGGGGGTTTGGTGGGTGAGGGTTTTTTCTGTTAGGGGGGACTTTTGTAAAAGAGCTGTTTAACTTAGGGCAATGCCCTACAAAAATCCCTTTTAAAGGCTATTGGTAGTTTAGCATTAGATTAGGGGGCTTTTTTTATTTTCATAGGGATTAGGTTCAATTTTTTTTATTTTGGATAATGTGTTTATTTTTTCTGTATTTCTATTTTTTATTTTTTGTAGCTTGGGGGTTGTATTTACAACACATAGACTGTCCTCTGGGCAGGCTTATCAACTAGTAATGATAATAAAGGATACTCTGTTCTTTTTGTTTACTTTTTAATGACATGCTTTAAATGACATAAAGATGCTAACAAAATCAAGATAAAACCCAAAATATTTCCTTCATGATTTAGCCTGAGTATACCAATTTAAACAACTTTCACATTGCTTCATTCTCTTTGTATCCTTTGTTAAATAAACATTGGGTGAGCCAATAACAAGAGACATATATGTGCAGCCACCAATAAGCAAATGGCTTTCAGTAGTGCACTGCTGCTCCTGTGGTTAACTAGGTGTACTCTTCAACAAAGGATATCAAAAGAACAATGCAAATTAGATAATAGAAGTAGATTAGAACATTGTTTACAATTGCATGTTCTGTCTGAAACACAAAGATTTCATTTTTAGTTTACTGTACCTTTAATTACAACATGCTAGATGTGTGATAGGATTTTTCTTAGCAGGTAGCTGGCTAGATCCAGATAAAAAGGGTAAATGCTGAAAAATATGATACAATTACAAGGACAGGATTAAATAATGATAACCTGAATTCTATTTCTCAACTCTGGGTACGCTGATAACATTTGTAAAAATGAATCTAGGATTTTGGGTGTAAAGGGGCCGTAAAAATGGATTTGGAGAACCATGGGTGGGGTTTTAATAGCTCAAGAAAATACTTGCACAATTTTTACAACTTAAAAATCACACAATTCAAAGTGATCTAAACCCACCGCTTGTCACAGTTGCAAATTACTTTCAAAACTGTTCAGCTCTCGGAGCATAGAACCAGCCACAGCTATGGTGCATACAGGCATCACAAAAACATCTTCAATACCTTATGGAACAAACAAATTAAAATGGGAAAGAGCACCCTTAAAGGTATATGAGATCCAATATTTTTTCCTGTCATGATTCGGATAGAACATGCAATTTTAAGCAACTTTCTCATTTATTCCTATTATCAATTTTTCTTCATTCTCTTGCTATCTTAATTTGAAAAAGCTTTAGTGTAAGCTTAGGAGTCAACCAATTTTTGGTTCAGAACCCTGCGAAGCGCTTGCTGATTGGTGGCTACAACTGATGCATTATCTTTATCCTGCATTATTGTCTGCATGAAGTATTTTTTCAGTTAGCTTATTGGGGAATGGGCTTATGATGTATATATAATATGAATTAAACTCATAGAGCAGCCAAAACTCATCAATTTCCTAGTGTGTTTCAGAAAGCGTCCTCCCCTCCTTCAGACATTGAGAAATATATTATTTTCTTGACACAGATTGTATTATTTGTTCCCAAACAAATAACTGGCAAAATTGGTTTAGTTAAAAATTGATCTGACTGATTGTCTGATTTATAGACAGGCATGAGATTTTATTTTTTGTGGGAATTGTATGGCATATTTGTATAGTAAGGGGACTAGGGACACTTTTAGAATTGACAGATCTCACAAATAAGATTATCGCTGTAAAGTATTTATCATTGCTCTGATAAAGGAGAGACCACTCTTTCAAAGAGGGGTCTTGTGTCCTTTTATTTGCTCTTAGGGTTAAATAAGGTCTACTCCACCCCCATGTTTGTGTCCCAGAGCCACACACATATTCTTCTGTTAAACGCATAGCACCCCTATAGCAGCCTATTGTACAGATGATTACTATTTCAATAGCAATCTGTTGCTACCTAGAGGGGCTAAACAAACACATAAAAGATGGAATTTCACTTCCCATACAGTAAACAAATTAAATAGTGTAGCAATTGCAGACCAGTGTCAAGGCAATCAGACCTCTTGTTAAAAGAACGAAGTTCCCTCTTTCCAAAAGGGGAAAATGTCCACGGTGTCTCCTGGAGCATATGGTCACAATTACAATCCGTGGTGTTTTCCTGCATGTTAATGGTGTCACGCCTCTGCTGCTTCTGATGCCGGCTTCAGGCGCCGCCAATGTCGTCATTACCGCACGTCCTCTCTTTCTGATGCCGGTCCGGTAAGAAGGCGAACTTTTGAAAAGAGTGAACCATGTCACTTCCTGTGACGTTTCATTAGCTGTTTTACACATTTTGTAGCTAATGCGCATGCGTGCCAGTGTCATCACATACCTGGCCGCATACGTCACTGCTAAAATATTTATTACTGTGAAATTCTGGAACCTTTATAGAGCACATGCGTGTGACTCATGGAAAGCTGTTTATTAGGCTCCTCTGCAATATTCGGAACTCCGCCCCCCACTGCAGCTACTCCCATTACTACTACTGTAAAGCCGAGTCTCTGTGCATGAGAAACAGCCCCCCCCCCCTCGCCACTACGCTATAGCCACTGCTTCTGATGATCCAATGCAGCTTTTCACAGGCTCCGTTCAATGTCATTATCAACATTGAACGGAGCCTGTGAAAATCTGCATTGGATCATCAGAAGCAGAGCCCATAGCCGATTTACAGGGGGGGGCTGTTTCTCATGCAGAGACTCAGCTTTACAGTAGTAGTAATGGGAGTAGTTGCAGTGGGGGCGGAGTTCCGAATATTGCAGAGGAGGCTAAAAAAACAGCTTTTCATAAGTCACACGCATGCGCTGTAGAAAGGGTTCCTGAATTTCACAGCAGTAAATATTTTAGCAGTGACGTATGTGGCCAGGAATGTTATGACGCTGGCACGCATGCGCATTAGGTGAAAAATGTGTGAAACAGCTGATGAAACGTCACAGGAAGTGACATGGATCACTCTTTTACAAAGTTCGGCCTCTTACCAGAACACTGGATCCCTCCTGTGGTGCGAATCCTACCCTATGTAAGTACCTCAGTCAATCTCACCTGTACCCAAGTATAAGTGTTACTGTGTGTGCTCCTGGGTGCTGTATTACTTGTATTGCTGGATTGCTATATCTTTACTGAACTCTTCCTGTCTGACCATTCTGCTTGCTTAACGCGTCCACTGCTGGATTGCCATGCCGTTACTAAACTCTGCCTGTCTGACCACTCTGCTTGCTTAACCCTTGTACTGCTGGATTGCCTTACCATTACTGAACTCTGTCTGTCTGACCATTCTGCTTGCTTACCCCTTGTACTGCTGGATTGCCTTACCATTACTGAACTCTGTCTGACCATTCTGCTTGCTTAACCCTTGTACTGCTGGATTGCCATACCATTACTGAACTCTTCCTGTCTGACCATTCTGCTTGCTTAACGCGTCCACTGCTGGATTGCCATGCTGTTACTAAACTCTGCCTGTCTGACCACTCTACTTGCTTAACCCTTGTACTGCTGGATTGCCTTACCATTACTGAACTCTGTCTGACCATTCTGCTTGCTTAACCCTTGTACTGCTGGATTGCCATACCATTACTGAACTCTGCCTGTCTGACCCCTCTGCTTGCTTAACGCTTGTACTGCTGGATTGCCATACCGTTACTGAACTCTGCCTGTCTGACCACTCTGCTTGCTTAACCCTTGTACTGCTGGATTGCCTTACCGTTACTGAACTCTGTCTGTCTGACCATTCTGCTTGCTTAACCCTTGTACTGCTGGATTGCTGTACCGTTACTGAACTCTGCCTGTCCGATCACTCTGCTTGCTTAACCCTTGTACTACTGGATTGCCATATCATTGCTGAACTCTGCTTGTTTGACCATTCTATTGGTTTACCCCTGAACTGCTATACTGCTGGATTTTCTTTCTTGCTGACTCCTGCTTGTTCCTGACCATTCTATTGCTGTTTTGACCATTCTCTGCCTTCATCTTATTGCCGTGAAGGACTGCCCTGTCTGCCGTGAGTACTGCTTACCTCATTTCACAAACTCACTCTGTTTTATTTCCTATCATTCCACTTGACGCCGGGATAAGAAGACTACTGGCCAAGTTTGGTCTGATAGAGGAATATTCCACAAGCATTACAAATGGTGTTTCACCTTGATCACATTACTGTCATTATGCTCTCTCTGTAATACTCAGTATTACTAAAAGCAAGAGCTTTGTTCACTAATCACAATATATGTACGATGAGCATCATACTGCAGGTGCTTACTGTCCCAAACAATGATCTGGTGTGATCAAGACGTGCCTCATGTCTCTCTAGGTATTACACAAGGAACATATTAAAGAGTCAATGTGTCACAAAAAAGCTTTCAAACTAAAAATCTCATAGTTTTGTGAACACCTTTTCCCCATTTTATGAAACTCCAGCTACCTTATCTGTTGTCTGAAACAATTTGTTGAAAATTTTTCATGCGTTAAGTACCTCTTTTGGAAATAGAAATTGTGAGGTCTCCCAAAACAAACTGATACAATAACCCATTCACACCTCTTAAAGTTACAGGAAATATCAATTCATGTAACTTGTTTGTTCACTTTTCAAGGAAATTGCTTGTGTGTGTGTTTCATTAACCTATTGTAATAAGAATCCATCTTCAACAATCAGTAACCATGTGTAGGCCATAGGTATCTTGCTAGGATGGCATTATATTGTACAGCTGTTAAAGGCCTGAACAAAGTTGCAGGGCATCAAAAAACAACAGAAATATGGAGAAGATCATATTACTGGAAAGATGGAATGGTGCAAAAAAGGGTGAAGTGGCCTTAAAAAAGATGGGTTGATGCTTCCAAGGGTGATCAAGGAAAGAGCAGTGCGGACAGAAAGACCAGGTGAAACTACCTTTTCTTTGATTTGTATGTACAGCACCTGGCATGTAAAACAATGCTACTTTACTTTAAGTCTTGTTTGAGGGTTGGGTGCTACTGTAATACACAGGAGTGTATAGGTCCCTCAGAACCCCCTATAGCTGCCATTGGTAGAATTGTATATAAAGTGTGATAGATGAAATAGAATAGATATGCCTTTAACACATTTTCTGTTAAATATGGTAACTAGGGTGATAGGTGATTGTTAGCTGCATTGAACAAATCTTGAGTAGCATTTTTTTTTATTGCTATAATTTTCAATAGTTCCATCATGTAATCCTTAGAACAGAAACAAATGTAAACTCTCTGAATATGATTCAAAGATTATAGACTGTGAACTGTATAACTTGACTAAATATCGGCACTTTTCTTTTTTCATTAACTTTCCGGTTGAAAGTGTTAAACACTTTACAGTAAATATGTACAAGGATTGATCTTTTGTACAATTTCCATAAGTCAAGAAATATTAACATTGTTTGCAGGCATGAATTCCAAGGTAAAATTAACTAAAGACATTTATATTCTCAATCTTATTCACATTATATATACCCATGAATCACATAATATACTCAGTAAGGTGACTTATTCAATAAATCTAAAAGCAATCTTCTTGATATATGCTATTTGTTTAAATTACCTCACTGATAAGGGAGATAGTGTGGGGCTCACTGAAGACTCATATAGAAACAGGACAATTATTGAAAGTGGAACAGTGAATGGCAGAGTCATAATGAAGATCATTTCATTTGTGTAAGTGTCTGTTATGTGTATTTTAAATATAATGAGGTAGTTAACTAAAATTGAAAAAATCATAAACACAACACAGAAAATAGCCAGAGTAGATGAAAGTCACAAGACTCAATACCTGATAGTGGTAAATCCTAGCATTTGTGAAACGCTGAGATTTACCATTGGAACAAATAAAGGGGACTTTCATTCATGAAGTATAAAATATTCCTTTATTTGTGTGCAGCATTTGCCGCATTGAGCTGCTAAGGTAGCCTAGCAAAACTCTATTTTATGAGAGTTGTTGTTTCTACCTCTTAGCCAATAGCCATGCGGGAAATTGAGCTTGGCACAGTATTTTAGGGCATCAAGAAGGATTTCCTGCACAGCTATTGGCTAAAAGGTGGAAACGTCAACTCTCAGCCAAATAGCGTTCTGCAGTGGGCTGTCTTAGCAGCTCAATGTGGCAAACACTGCAAACAAATAAAGGAGCTTTCAGCAGGAAGTATTTTATACTTCATGAATGAAAGTATCCTTTATTTGTTCCAATGGTCAATCCTAACGTTTCACAAACGCTAGGATTTACCATCACTTTAAGCAGAGGCTAAAAAAAGCCAGCATGAGCATGTGCCTATTCTCTCTACAGTAGCTTGAACTATAACTTCCAATTGGCTGGAGTGTTCTGCTTTTATAACGGGAGAGACAAAGGGGATAAGCGGGAGAAAGAGTAAGGTAAGTGTAAGGTTAAATGCTCTTTGAGCATAAAATATTTTGCATTAACTTTATTTTTTTCTAGCTGCATTTAAAAGGTAAGTATACTTACAAATAATTATTTCTCATAGGACCGTTATTGTGCCCTTTTAATAAACTAAATACATGGAAAAAAATCTATAATTTCTTAGATATCATAGCCGCCAATTTAGCCATAAATTTGGAATTTGCCCATCTCACTTATCTCTAAAATTTACCCCTGAGCACAAATTAACCAATCTCTTAGTGTATTTTACCCTTGGTCATTTAGCTCAATATACTTTAACCATCATTTTCTCTCTACCATGAAAGCCAGTGTCACTAAAACTAACCAAAAAACTAACCCCAATTGTGTGATCCCCACTTCATACAAAACCTACTAAAACTAAGCCACTGCCTACAATTATCTCCCTACCTAAACTCCCCAATTAATTAACCCCCACATAGAGATATAAATAACCAGTAAGGATGGGCGAATGTTTTGGCACATAGATTTTGCAGCCAAAAGAGACAAATATACTGAATGCAATATTGGAATATTAACATTTGAATGTTTTCATAGACTAGGTAACCTTATGGGAAACAATATTCAAATGTAATATTTAAATATTAGATGTAATATATGAATGTTAACACTTATTCTATAGAAAGACTGGCATAGCAGAACAATTGTTAACTGGATTGATTGTTGAACTTTTTGAATACAAATTCTATCATGTTATAGTCCTTGATGTGTAGTAAATAAGAGGTACAGGAGTGTCTTATAGAGATTGAGGATGTTCATCTATCCTATTACATCAAGGCCAGGTTCAGAGGTATAGTCTAAAATGGGCAGAGGAAAGATGATAATATAAAAATACATTCAGGATCGGAAGAAAGAGACAGGCCAGATCCTCACTTAGTAAAATGTATAGAGACATTCTGAATGAATGTCAGTATCAGAAATAATATTGAAAAGGTAAGGTTTAAATAATTTTCTTCAAAATGAAGCCTATAATGTGCAATACAATGTTGCTTCTGGAACACAATATGACAATGGCCTGTACCATCATGACTGCAAGAAAGGTTAAAGGAAAAGATGCCATCACTGAAAAGTCCACTATAACACCTTTATACTTCTGTGGGAATGTCTTGATAAGTGTATGTCTAAAAGAATGATTTCTGTTCCTGCTGCTGTTGGGTATACTGTACTTTTAAGGAGGCCTACAAGATCAATTAGGCCTTAATTGCAGTAGTCTATATTAGCTCTGTGTTTGTAGCATGTGGTCGCTTGTGTATTGAGTTTCTGAACCTCTGGCACTGGCAATAACTACTTTGACATACTGGTCTGACTTTCGGGGTTCCCCTAACTAGGCTTTTGTATTAACCCTTTGTTTGTGACTGACATGGTATTTGACTTTGGCTTGTTGGTGGACACTGCATTTGTTAAATGATTTTGTGCTGCTTTTCCCTGTGAGGCCTTGAACCGTACTGTCTGACTTAGTTTACCCTAGATTCCTCTGTTATCAGGTGAACTGCATTTAAGTATCTTATGCAAGTTTATAATCATCTGGATAGCAAGACTAAACTTATAAAAAGTTATGTCTTTCTTTTGATATTCAAATTTATAAACTTACACTTTCTTCTTAGTTCTTAATTGTTGTTTGTTTTGAAGGAGCTGATTAAAGTATTAGAGAGAGTTAATCTGCTAATTTTAGTCTCATTACTCTCTTACCCCTTGCCTCTGTTGAAACAGTGTTAACCTTCAGTGCATCAGTAAGGGCTTGGGGTGAGCTTAGCAAGGCTTTTCAGCCATTGATTCCAGTTTGTTACATTAGAAACAACAGCACTCCATCTGACACTGAGAAGATGCATGCCTGGATAGGAAAGCGGTTTGTTGTTTGTTGCAGGGACATTGCCAAAGTTCATCCATTCTTCACACATGGCACAACAATAATTCTGGTCCACTTGCTCATTACATAACACTTTGGCTACTGCAATACCCTCTCTTCCCAGACATGTTCTATTTAATTGGCTTCCTCAGGCTGTCATACTGACATCCAGTATTCAAATCATTAAGTTCACCCTCATATTCAACATCTTCAAAGAAGCCTACGGGGCATATTTATCAAGCTCTGTATGGAGCTTGATGCCCCGTGTTTCCGGCAAGCCTTCAGGCTCACAGGAAACAGAAGTTATGAAGCAGCAGTCTAAAGACTGCTACTCCATAACCTGTCCGCCTGCTCTAAGGCCGCGGACAGAAATCGGGTTGATTGACACCCCCTGCAGTTCACAAGAACTGCTGGTGCCATGATAAATGCAGAAAGCGTATGCTGTCGGCATTTATCGATGTGCAGTGGACATGATCCGCTATATCGGATCATGTCCGCTCGCAACATTATAAATATGCCCCAGAACTTAATCTAATATTATTTTATACATCCTAGACCAATATTCCAGACTGAACCTATTATCTTTAACTGATCATGGGCTATAACCAGCACTCATCATAAACATAGGCTATAACCAGGACTCACCACAAGCCACTCCCTCACCTTTGTCTACAGCTACCACTTAGATTTTCAACTCTATTGAGTATCATACATTCAATACTAATTTTCCAAACTGAAACCTAATATCCTCAATTGACCATGGGCTATTCTGCAAATACAGGAACACAGCACGACTCTGATTCAAGAGTTTAATTTTATACCAATATTGCTTCTCACACACGCAATAGTAATAAACTCACATTAATTACAATGACATTTAGCAGTAAAGGTAGACCCCAGATACTGTCTATTATTGTGGCTCGGCACTCTGCCTTCACTACTAATCCCATTTACTCTACTGTGAGATCCTCTGGACCTCGGCGTGTTTAGTGTGTTCAATGTTGGTCAGTTGGATATGACTTCTTTCCTGTGGCCAACTCAAAGCACACATTTCATTTGCCAGCGGGCAAACTTTCTCAAGAAGTCTTATCATTTAACCTTATTCCTGCAGTGAAGTAGTTAATTGAGTGACTGTGGGCCATAATCAGCACTTAAGCCACTTCCTCACCTTTTGGGGTATATTTATCAAAGTGCGTGCGGACATGATACGATGTAGCGTATCATGTCCGCTGCACATCGATAAATGGCAACAGCATACGCTGTCGGCATTTATCATTGCACCAGCAGTTCACCAGAACTGCTTCTGCAGTACCACCCCTGCAGATTTGCGGTCAATCGGCTGCTAGCAGGGGGTGTCAATCAATCCGATCGTATTTGATCAGGTTGATTTCTGTCCTCCCGCCTCAGAGCAGGCAGACAAGTTATGGAGCAGCAGTCTTTAGACCATTCGGAGCTTGATAATTCGGCCCCTTTGTCTCTAGTTACCACCCTAGATTGTCAACTCTCTAGTAAGTAAGGGCCTGTATTCCATCTGTCCAATCTGCCTTTCCCTATTGTATAATCTGTACAGCTCTGTAGAATCTGTCAGTGCATTACAAGTAAAGATAATAATAGAAGAATCTGCTGTTTGAGTTCAGCCTAATATTAATCCATTTCCATTTTTTTTTTTTTGGATTTAGAAACAAGATGTGTAATATGCATATCAGATAATATGTGTTTTTAATGTGTCCTATTGTACTGTTCACACAGCACAGTTAATACATTCAAGGCCAAATTGAAGGCCAACAATTATGTTATGCAGAGAAAGTGAATACAAAAAATAATGGCTAAATAGGCAAAGCCCATTACATTTGCAATCCAGGTTATAGGTCTACACAGCATAGTGTTTTTCTCTCTCTTTCAGGTTAAGCAGAAATGGTTACAAGAGCACTGGGAGGAAAAAACATGTAGAACATAAACATAATTACATTAAATATGAAGAAAAGGATAGAAAATGCAGTTATTTTACATTGTTAGTGAAGGAAGCAAATATTATCAGTGCAATGCCAGGAATTCCTTTATCTCCAGCCTCTCAGTCACCCAGCCCTGAACATGCACAGCAACTCAAATACAAACTTAGATAAGAGAATAGGGGTGTTAGGTGCGCTATATGATAGCTGAGGTATACAAAAAAATTAAATGATATTTATCAGTGTAGAATATGTGAATATATAAAATAAATAGGTGAATATAAAGTGAAATGGATTAAATATTTCCACAATGATTTAAACTATATAGTGTACGAATCTATATAACCATATTATCCAACACTCTGGAAAGATACACAGACAAGAATTTTTAAATAATTACTGTGAGTAGCAAATATATTTATAGAATAAAATAGAATATAAAATACATGTTACAATAAAAACATAAAAATTTGAGGGACGTCTCCCCTATATGAAATATAGAAAATATAAAAACATTGATTATTGTGATACTGTTAACCTATGCTGCCCCATATATAAAGAGTTAGGCATAAATGTCCATATCTTTGAACGTTCAAATGGTATTTGTATACCCAGCTGTATAAAGATAGATAATGGCAGTTCAGATGTACACGAGCGTTATGGCCGATTAGGTTTATAGAGAGTTACTTCTCAATTTATATTCTCTCCGGGTAAAACAGGTTACTATATAATACTGTCCCAAATAAAATCGAGTACCTGTTCTTCTTTAGACCCGTCTAGCAGCGCCCGATTCCCCTTCTCACCTGTGACTGATCAGCGCCGCATGTGTCTTGGCGTCTGACGTCACACTTGGTATCTCGGTGGGATTGGCTGGAAATGTTTAGGGAATAAACAATTTCTTGCAGAAGATGGAGTAGATCCTTTTTATGAATGAGAATATAGTGGAAAAATCCTGCACTTAGTGCTTGATGCACGCAGGGTTTTACAATTCAAATAAAGGTATAATGAGCAACCCGGGTTGTTACAGTATTAAAACTGAATTTTTACGATATCCAAAGAAAAAAGTCTCTTTGTGTATTTATTTTCACACAATTGTAGGGTCAACAGTCACAAGGTCGACGCGTTTCGCTCAGAAGAGCTTTATTAAGATCCTGCTGACTGTTGTATCAGTATATTTAAAGGCATCAAATCTTTCTGATTGGTCTTCCAATAATTGGATTCATTTAAGGTGGAATTTTTTATTATCTATCTTGCTCATGTGTATCAACAGAGATTTAAGATGGAAATTTCATATGGGGCAGCTTTCTGTATATTAAACATTTATAATTTTGTAAAAAAAAATGAATAAAGAATGGTTAGTTCTATTATAGATAGATGTTTGTAGATATTATTATGTGACTTTATTCAAGGAGAAAAGGTGACAGGTCCATCTCAGAGTTAAGCCCATTCGGATATAGGGTGTTATATTTATAAATTAGTTCAGCTTCTTTAATTAGTCATTTTTTCTCTATATCTCCGCCCCTCCAGTTGTTTTTTACTTTTTGTATTCCCCAATAGGATAGCTCTTTAGTGTTCCTATTATGGACAGTTTTGAAGTGATTATATAGATGTGTATCTACAGAGCCTCGTTCTATCTGGCAAAGGTGTTCCCTTATTCTGTCTCTTACCATTCTTTTGGTCTCTCCAAAATAGAAGAGATTACAAGAGCATTTGAGAATATAGATTATGTTCTTATTAGTGCATCTTATTATATCCTTGATATTAATCAATTTATCAAAACCATCTATTTGTAGATTTTTTTTATCTTTTTACTGTGTGTGCAGGCTTTGCAGGTATAGCATGGGAAAAAACCACTGATATTATTACCTGTCAGATCTTTCTGTCTTTTCAGATTTTGTTTAGATTTTTTTAATTCACTGGGAGCTAGTATTGATTTTAAATTTGTTGCTCTTTTAAAGACAAATTTAGGTTGTTCCATAATCGTTTTCCCCAAAATGGTATCCTCCCTTATAAGGTGCCAGTGTTTTCTTATGATGCCTTTAATTATATTGTAATCAGCATGATAATTAGTAATAAATGGAATATCAATTAGATTTTTACTTTCTTTTTCTTTTTCTTTTCCTTTCTCTTTATAAGTTAAAAGGGACTCTCTGTCAGTATTCTTGGCCCTATCAGTTGCTTTGTCGGTAATTAGTTTATTATATCCTCTTGCATGAAATCTTTCTGCTAGGATTTCTGATTGTTGTTCGAAATCTATGGATCTTGAGCAATTTTTTCTGATACGTAGGTATTGACCTGTGGGAATATTGAGTTTCCAGGTGTTTAAATGGCAACTTTTTGAGTGTATATAGTTACTACTATCGACCTTTTTAAAGTGGGTCTTCGTTTCAAGTTCTTTGTTCATGATCATTATCTCTAGGTCTAGAAAGACAATCTTATCTTTACTGTAGTTACCCCTCAAATACAAACTTGACCTCTCATAGATTACAAGTGGAGCACAAAACTATTAGTGCTATTGTGCGCTAGTGTCACTCAATCACAGATTTTGTTTTTGTGCTCAAAAGTTATTCTTTATTGCTTGAGCCATAGGGCTCCATTTATCAAGCAGTGGATGCTGCTTCTGAGGCCCATTAAAGGCCCTAAAAGGTGGTGGATTAAGATCATCCAGATCCGATCAGGATGATTGACAGCCCCTTCTCAGACCCTCCCAATGTCACATACCTTATCCATTTAATCATGCCACAAAACGTTTTTTTCATTAATGATAACCAAATGTTTCCTAAGTATTAAGTTGAACTATAACTTAAACCCTTTATTTCCATAGTATTTCAATGTGTTTTGTTATGGAAACTAGTAGGCAATAATTGTTTTCTTCAGGTCTCAAAAAGTGCATAATTTAAAGGAGTATTTTAGATTGCTATCTCTGTGTTAATCATGAAAAATATAAGCAGGGCCCAAAAACATTTCGGTCACATAAGATACTTTGGTTAAAATTTGTAACCATCCACTTGTAATACCAGATTGTGAAATATTATTTGAGCGCCACTGGGTGCAAGGGAATATGCCCTGCAATATTGATAGCTCTAAAGGATTAAATATGCAAGGTTTGCAATGCACTTTTTTTATTTAGCTTGCCCACTGTTCTGATTTAAACTTGAAAAATGTATTTTTTCTCCTCCCTCAAGAGGTTGAAGTGATTAGATCCCTGACCCTCCTACACACTGACCCTTATTTAAGTAAAATCAAATTTAACACATTCATGTAGCTGTTTTGTTGGGCTTTTATGCTTTGGATGGGGTGGGTTTGCAAAAGACCTTAGCAGCTTGGCATAATCACTCGGGTGCTGTATCCATATTTAAATATTTTGTCTTTTACATAATGCATATTGGTTGCTTAATATTTGTAGAAGCTCTTTTAAATCGCTCCCCAATTGGCCACAACAAACCAGATAAGAATTAAAGAGACCTTTTAGGGGCTATGTATCTGGGCTCAAAAACAAATTTGAGGTGCTATTCTTTTAAAATGATTATTTTGTTTGAGAATCTTCTGCACTGCAATGATTCATTTCTAAAAATATTTGTATGTCTATTTATTAATAACAACTACATCAGCAGGTGCATGCAAAGCTATAAGACTGATATACTGCTCACAGACCTGACCTAATTAGAAATACCACTATATGACTCTATGGCCCCAATATCTAAAACATCAACAGATGGATGAGAAACTGCCTTTCTTGCCTCACAGTCCGCTCTGTCAATATATTGTAAAAGAGGTGGTGGACCTGCAAAGTGCCAACGAGTGTGGATGTGTCTCCAATAGGAAATAATAGGGATCATGGCTTCTGCTTACTGTATATTCCAAAAGGTATAGATATGTATTTTTCATTAACATTTTCATATATATATATATATATATATACATATATATATATATATATATATATATATAAAGCCAAAAAGAAGAGCACTCCAAAGGTCTTGTACAGTTAATATAGTCACCTTTAATGTGAACGTTTTCAAGTCAGAACGACCCGTCCTCAGACATAAAGTGAACAGTTACTTACCCATCACCCAGAATATAGCGGCATTTCAGCAGGACGTCACGTTCTCCTTAGTAGACACGCCCCCAACCTGGGCGTAGTCATCCAAGACAGCGTGCGTCTGTTTACACATAACCTGTGCCTAGAAAAAATTAAAAACATAAACAAACAAATAATTACTGTAAGCAACATGACATATCAGGAGAGAACAATCTTAAACTGAACTCTATTAGCCAAATCTGCTGGTCTGTGTACTCCGGACTCTAAGCGGTAACCATGGTAACCAATGCTAAAAGACCCACTGCCGTATACGGAAGTACTGGGTGAGCAGGAGTAGACGGTCAGGCAGCGTAGCTAGATAGGAAAAAATAATATTGCACAAACTACTTATATCAATGAAAGAATATGCATGTATATACAAGGAGGAGATGGTATAGATGGTATACTATCACTAATATGAGAATTCTCAAACACATATTATTGGAGAAAAATATATATCATCCGAACAGCGAGAGGTCTTTGCAGTGTATTCACAAGAGCCTTAAATACAGAAAGCGGTTTGTATTCACAAGAGCCTTAAATACAGAAAGCGGTTACCATAGTAACCAAAGCTCCCAAACACACAACCCAAAGGGCTAGTATGTCAGCGAGTAGACACCCAGACCCTGACTGTCAAATTATGAAAAACAAATATATATTATATTATTATATGAATCCAAGAGCTAGGTGACAAGAATATATAAGTTACAAAAATATATAGGTTGAGTAAGATATTAAACAATTAAGCATCAAAAAGATAGGCAACAGTGCAACCAAAAGCCAGCAGGAAACAGCAGGCAACACAATAAATGGAACATGGACCTCACAACCATCCATCGGATGGGCTACAGGAAAACCTGCCAGTCTAAGTGGGTATTAAATCCCTTTGGTATAATGGTATTGAGATGAAATGTCCATATGGCCTCTTTCTGCAAAAGAATTTTATTCCAATCACCCCCCCTGTTCATTGGGGGTACATGGTCAATGATGGTATATTTAAGATCAGTAACTTTATGCTGATGTTCCTGAAAGTGCCTGGCCACCGGTTGTTCCGAAGTGCCCCTCTTTAGGGCAGTGCAGATTGGAGAGCGATGGTTTGCCATCCACGTCTGCAGATCATCTGACGTCTTGCCTACATAATAAAGGCCACAAATACAGTGCAATAAATTCACACTATATGTTGTTGTACATGTTAGGCGGTGTCTGCGTTTATAAATCTTGTGTGTGTGGGGGTGGGTAAATGAGGAGCCAGTAATGAGTCCCCCACAGGTGATACATCCCAGGCATTGGAAAACACCCGGCTTCTTCATATCAAGCCATGTCAACTGTTTATAACAATGTACAGGGTCAGTTTTGATTAAAAAGTCCCGCAATGATCTGTCCCTCTTATAACCAATCTGTGGTGGTGTCATCTCAAATAGAGGAAGAGCTTTGTCTGTTTTGACAATCTCCCAATGTTTATTCACTGTATCCGTTAATGTTCTTTAATCACTAGTGTAGGTAGTGACAAATGTCATTCTTTTTGGTTCAAAAGTTCTTGCATATTCTTGTTCTTCCAATAGCTGTTTACACTGGGCTTCCAAGAGTCTCTTAGGATAATCGCGTGCATGAAAGCGTTGTAACATCTCATCAAGTTGTTCATCTCGCTTGTTTGTCTCTGTATTGTTCCTCATTACTCTAAGCAGTTGGGATTTGGGTAAGGCTTTTTTAAGTGCCGGGGGATGGCAACTGGTAAAATGCAATAGTGCGTTCCTATCAGTTTCCTTACGGAACAGCATTGAATGTAACCTACCCTCATGCTTGTAGAGTCGAACATCAAGGAAATCTATCTGGGTTTTGTCATACTGCATTTTAAATTTTAATGCAGGGTTGACAGAATTCAATTGTTGGAACCATATTTCTAGATCCTCTACGGTGCCCAACCACAACAAAAAGAGATCATCTATATACCTCTTGAAAAATATGATCTCCCCTAATCGAAATAATTCAGTTTGAAATTCCTCAAAGCAAGACATGTACAAGTTTGTGTAGGATGGGGCCACATTGGACCCCATCGCCGTCCCTGTAAGCTGGAGGTAAAAAAGCTGTGCGAACCTGAAATAATTTGTCGTTGGACACACTTACAAGAAATATAATAGAACTTCCGATGGAGGTCCCACATACGGGTATCTGGCCAATTGGAAGGCAATAGCCTGTAGGCCTTCACGGTGTGGAATGACCTTATACAAGCTTGTCATGTCCAACATGACCAAAAGGACATCCTCTCCTATTTCGTCCATGTCATCCAATAGACCAAGTAGTGTCGCTGAATCCCTCAGATACAACGGCATATGACGAACCAAAGGTTGTAAAAATGCATCTACAAAGGAAGCAACAGGCTGTTGTAGGGACGCTATAGCCAAAACTATGGGTCTACCTGGGGGATGTACCAGTTCTTTATGGATTTTAGGTAAAGTATAAGTAATAAGGCAAGTATCCTTATCAATGAAGCCTTGTTCGTGCACCAATCCAATGTAGCGATCCAGTTGTAATTTGTAAGTTGTTGTAGGGTCACATTGTAATAATTTGTAGGTCTTTGCATCAGAGAGCTGTGAATTGATTTCATCCCTGTAGTCTATGTAATTTAACAGGACCACAGTCCCTCCCTTGTACGCTTCACGGATGATAAACGACTTGTTGTCAGCAAGTTGCTTCATCGTATTCCATTCCACCGAGGAGAAATTATTAAAAACATCCTTATCATGCTGTTTAATGGACTTATTCATTTCCTCCAACACCAGTCTGCTGAATGTATTGATGCTGGCATTCTGGGATTGTGGGATATAGGTGGATTTCTTCCGAAAATGTTTTTGTTCAGATTCCGTATCCCTGAATTTTTCTTTTAAACACAACTGACATTGACATTTTTTCACATCAATATAAAGATCAAACAGGTCAGTTTTGCAAGTGGGTATAAAAGTCAAGCCCTTATTTAGTATTCTATTTTCCAGATCGTTCAAGGGATAATCACTATGGCTGAACACTATGTTTTCTTTTACCATTTTTGTGGATTGGGGGGTGGTTTTTTTTCTTTGTACCCCCCTCGCCTTGTCCTTGCCCTTTGCCTATGTAGTTTTTTGAGCGTGTCGTCACTCCTTCTTGTTGTTGTGCGGCCTGATTGGGCCCCCCTGTCTGATCACTTTCTGATCCTGATCCCGAACCTGAACTTTCCAATGTTGTTAAGTCCTTTGGTTTTTGGTACCTCAGTTGTCTTCTACGGTAATGGTATTGCCTTTGTCTCTCATGTGCAGAGACTTGCCACAGATAAACCCATTTTTCCCTATAGTCCCCAATCGCAGCTTCCAATTTATTATTTTTAAAATCAATAAGGTCTGATTCGTATTTATCTATCTGGTTTTGTAGTTTATTTAACCAATTCTCATTGGTATCAGCTTGTAGTCTTGGTAGATTGGGCTGTTTGTAGGCGGTTATCTCAGTTTTCGCTAGTGCTAATAATCGTCCAGCCTCTTGGATTACTAGCAGGATCAAATCTAGGGAGCATTTATTCTCTATACTACACCAACGTTCACAGAAAGTGGGGTTATTTCTATCTATAGTCGGTATATTCCTTATCCGGAAACCCCTTGGGATGTAACCCTTTTGTGGTATTCTGAAAGGTACGTACTGTGTAAATTAAGATCTTTCTCCTTTTGTTTTAGTTTTAATATATGTATAAATATAGGAGGGTTTATCTGTAGTAGGCCGTGAGACTAATTTGTCAAAAAGAATCGTTTCAGTGTCTGCTTCAGTAAAGTGAAATACACTGGCTCCAGGGATTATATCAAACAATCAAAAGTCCAGCACCCCTAAATGCCCAATGCTCGCTGCCAGGGTTCCTGCAAACCCCCAAACAGATGCACACAGAGATAGCAGCAGCATAAATTATAACCAATTTATTATGGCACAAGAAAAAAGTCCACAACGTTTCGGGGTCTTACCCCTTAATCATGTGAATTGTTTCAGTGTCTGCTTCAGTAAAGTGAAATACACTGGCTCCAGGGATTATATCACCCATTTCCGATCCTTCAATAATGATCTGTCCCTCAGTAGATGTCATTCTGCAGTGGATTTTGTTATAGTCTTAGGTATAGATTTAAGGTCTTGTACATTTAATATAGTCACCTTTAATGTGAACGTTTTCAAAAACTTTCACATTAAAGGTGACTATATTAACTGTACAAGACCTTTGGAGTGCTCTTTTTTTGACTTTATATCTACTAATAGTAGCACCCAAGGCTGTTGGACCGAGATTCAGGAGTGCACATTGTTTGGGATTTATATATATATATATATATATATATATATATATATATATATATAATAACTTTTATTTTTATTTTCTATTTGAAGAACATAGGAGTGCAAAATATGTGTAACACACTTTCACCTAGATTACAAGTTTTGCGCTATAGAGGGTGCGAAACGAACGCAACAAAAGTTGCGTTATTTCACCCTCTATAGCGCTGCCATTCCAAGTTTTTGAAAAGCCACCTTGTGCATGCAATATGGTGGCGATGAGCTCCATACCGCACAAAATCCAAGGGCTGCTTTGACATGCTCGTGCACGCTTTCCCCATAGACATCAGGCTAACACCTGTGAGCGCGGAATGGCGATCGCCGTAACGCAACCCCATTGATGTCTATGGGGGGAAAAAATAGTTACGTTTAAACCCCTAACATAAACCCCATGTCTACACACCCCTAATCTGCCGCCCCTGACATCACCGACACCTAAATAAAGTTATTAACCCCTAATCTGCCACTCCCGACATCGATGCCACCCAAATAAAGTTATTAACCCCTATTCCTCCGCTCCCCGACATCGCCCACACTACAATAAAGATATTAGCCCCTATTCTGCCACTCCCCGACATCGCCATCACTAAATAAAGTTATTAACCCCTATTATTAACACTACTAAAAAAAATTAATCTACAATTACAAAAATAAAAAATATTAAATTACAAAATATTAAAAACACTAAATTACAAAAAATAACAAACACTAAATTACAAAAAATAACAAACTATTAAATTATCCAAAATAAAAACAATTACACCTAATCTAATAGCTCTATAAAAATAAAAAAGCCCCCTCAAAATAAAATAACCCTAGCCTACAATAAAACACCAATAGCTCTTAAAAGGGCCTTTTGTAGGGAATTGCCCTAAAGATATCAGCTCTTTTCCCTGTAAAAAAATTTAATATAGTCACCTTTAATGTGAACGTTATATATATATATATATATATATAAATTTGCGGCGCTATACAAATAAATGCTAATGATAATAATAATAATAAATATGTATATGTATATTTACATGTGTGTGTATATATATATATATATATATATATTTATATATTTCACATTAATATTTGATTTAGGGGTTAAAGCTAAATGAGAGTGAGGCATTAAGGGTCCAGGAAGAAAAAGATTGCACTTTATTTTTTTTTATTTTTTGGGGTGGGCACGTTTTGTTATTTTACTCTGTGAGCCAGAGTCTCTATAAACTGCCCAGACTTCATCCACTTTTTCTAATGGACTGAAATATATACCAGTATTTGGTACACAATTATATATTAGCTAGCATCGTAGCTCTGATAAACTAGTGTTCCCACTCAGAACAGAAAATAAGCTTCTTCATTACTAAGGGTAATAAAATCTTTATAAACATATATATATATATATATATATATATATATATATATATACAGTATCTCACAAAAGTGAGTACATCTCTCACATTTTTGTAAATATTTTATATCTTTTCATGCGACACTGTAGAAATAACACTTTGCTACAATGTAAAGTAGTGAGTGTACAGCCTGTATAACAGTGTAAATTTGTTGTCCCCTCAAAATAACTCAACACACAGCCATTAATGTCTAAACCATTGGCAACAAAAGTGAGTACACCCCTAAGTGGAAATGTCTAAATTTAGCCCAATTAGCCTTTTTCCTTACCCGATGTCATGTAACTCGTTAGTGCTACAATGTCTCAGGTCTGAATGGGGAGCAGGTGTGTTAAATTTGGTGTTATCGCTCTCACACTCTCTCATGCTGGTCACTGGAAGCTCAACATGGCACCCCATGGCAAAGAACTCTCTAAATCTGAAAAAAAGAATTGATGCTCTACATAAAGATGGCCTAGGCTATAAGAAGATTGCCAAGACCTTGAAACTGAGCTGCAACACGGTGGGCAAGACCATACAGCGGTTCCACTCAGAACAGGCCTCGCCATGGTCAACCAAAGAAGTTGAGTGCACGTGCTCAGCGTCATATCCAGAGGTTGTCTTTGGGAAATAGACGCATAAGTGCTGCCAGCATTGCTGCAGATGTTGAAGGGGTGGGGTGTCAGCCTGTTAGTGCACAGACCATATGCCGCACACTGCATCAAATTGGTCTGCATGACTGTCGTACCAGAAGGAAGCCTCTTCACAAGAAAACCCGCAAACAGTTTCCTGAGCACAAGCAGACTAAGGGCATGGATTACTGGGACCATGTCCTGTGGTCCGATAAGACCAAGATAAACTTATTTGGTTCAGATGGTGTCAAGCATGTGTGGCGGCAACCAGGTGAGGAGTACAAAGACAAGTGTGTCTTGCCTACAGTCAAGCATGGTGGTGGGAGTGTCATGGCCTGGGCCGGATGAGTGCTGCCGGCACTGGGAAGCTACTTTTCATTGAGGGAACCATGAATGCCAACATGTACTGTGACATACTGAAGCAGTGCATGATCCCCTCCCTTCAGAGACTGGGCCCCAGGGCAGTATTCCAACATGATAACGACCCCAAACACACCTCCAATACGACCACTGCCTTGCTAAAGAAGTTGAGGGTAAAGGTGATGGACTAGCCAAGCATGTCTCCAGACCTAAACCCTATTGAGCATCTGTGGGGCATCCTCAAACGGAATGTGGGGGAGCACAAGGTCTCTAACATTCACCAGCTCCGTAATGTTGTCATGGAGGAGTGGAAGAGGACTCCAGTGGCATCCTATGAAGCTCTGGTGAACTCCATGGACAAGAGGGTTAAGGCAGTGCTGGAAAATAATTGTGGCAACACAAAATATTGGGGTGTACTCACTTTTGTGAGATACTGTGTGTGTATATATATATATATATATATATATATGCAGAGAGAAGTGCACTTACAGGAATGAACAACTGGCTCAATACCATTGTTAGCCTGTTCTATGGTGACTTACCCCTTAGTGCAGCTTTTTACCCCAGTAATGCTTTTCACAGAGTAGAACTTTCCTGTAGTCTATCAGTCTGATCCCGCTTATTACGGTCAGTCCAGCGCCAAAATACCAGGCAATTCCTCTCTGAACAAGGAACACAGTAACCCCAGATGATCGTTTCGGCATTCATTGGGCCTTGTCAGTGAGTTGTAGCCATATTCCTCTAAGCGTGCTTCTCTCTGTGTGTATTTTGTCTCCCTATGGGAAAAAGGGGAAACCAGACGTGGTCTTCTTGCTCAGTGTGCTTAGAGGAATATGGCTGCACCTCACTGACGAGGCCCAATGAAGGCGGAAACGATCGTCTGGGGTTGTTGTGTTCCTTGTTCAGAGGGGAATAGCCTGGTATTTTGGTGCTGGACTGACCGTAATAGGCGGGATCAGACTGATATACTACAGGAAAGTTATTCTCTGTGAAAAGCATTACTGGGCTAAAAGAAGCTGCACCCAGGTGGTAAATCACCATAGAACAGGCTAACAATAGTATTGAGCTAGTTGTTCATTCCTGTGAATGTGCTTCTCTCTGTGTGTATTTAGTCTCCCTATGGGAAAAAGGGGAAAACAGACGTGGACTCCTTGCTCAGTGTGCTTAGAGGAATATTTCTACACCTCACTGATGAGGCCCAATGAAGGATGAAACGCCATGAAAGCCATGGCATGACTAAGGGGTTAATCCCTGAAACGTTGCTACTTTTAATGGGTCTTCAATAAAGATTATATATTTTTTACCATATGGTGATAGTGAACTCTGTATTTTGTTTTTATATATATATATATATATATATATATATATATATATATATATATATATATAGAGAGAGAGAGAGAGAGAGAGAGAGAGAGAGAGAGAGAGGGAGAGGGAGAGAGAGAGTTATACACCTATTCTAAAATATTCAACGTTAATGTTATTTTTGCTTTGATTTTCTATTTTGAGTGTTGATTTATGTTCAATTACATATTATCTATGGCATTATCTGATAGATAATATATATATATAGTATAATGTTACGATTAAATATGGATTGTCTTCTGAAAATGTAGACATTTATATGGCTATATTGGTTTATTTTGTATTTCCCACTAAGGGCTAAAATCTCTTAGACTATTTAAACTCTATACAGGACATTACATGTCATCTCTGATGATGCACAAGACAGGTTGTGGGTACTGGCTTATGTGTGTTTGTTTTACTATATAAATTAAATATAGACTTTTAATATTTACATGGCACACTTTTGGAACTATCATCGTTTATCTTGCTCCTTAGACCAAGTCATATACACATGTCTACAGGGTAGGGATGGGCAAATGTTTTGCAATTTTCAAAAAATGAAACAAAATTTTAACACATTTGTTCATTTGTTTCAAAATTTTCGAATGTTTGTACATTCTAACATTCGTCTAATTTGATACTATTTCTAATGCTTTCTTTAAATGTAAAATTCAATTCTATTTTTTTTAATATTTCGATTCGAATTATGCAATATTTGAATTTGAAAAATTTGATTTGATATATTACTGGGTGAGCAGGAGTAGACGGTCACAAACTACAACACCCAGACCCCGACTGTCAAATTATGAAAAACAAATATATATTATATTATTATATGAACCCAAGAGCTAGGTGACAAGAATATATAAGTTACGAAAATATATAATATATAGGTTGAGTAAGATATTAAACAATTTAGCATCAAAAAGATAAGAAACAGCGCAACCAAAAGCCAGCAGGAAACAGTAGGCAACACAATAAATGGAACATGGACCTCACTACCATCCATCGGATGGGCTACAGGAAAACCTGCCAGTCTAAGTGGGTATTAAATCCCTTTGGTATAATGGTATCGAGATGAAATGTCCATTTGGCCTCTTTCTGCAACAGAATTTTATTCCAATCACCCCCCATGTTCATTGGGGGTACATGGTCAATGATGGTATATTTAAGATCAGTAACTTTATGCTGATGTTCCTGAAAGTGGCTGAAAGTGCCTGACCACCGGCTGTTCCGAAGTGCCCCTCTTTAGGGCAGTGCGGATTGGAGAGCGATGGTTTGCCATCCGCGTCCGCAGATCATCTTTGCCTACATAATAAAGGCCACAAATACAGTGCAATAAATACACAATATATGTTGTTGTACATGTTAGGCGGTGTCTGCGTTTATAAATCTTGCGTCTGTGGGGGTGGGTAAATGAGGAGCCAGTAATGAGTCCCCCACAGGTGGTACATCCCAGGCATCGGAAAACACCCAGCTTCTTCGTATCAAGCCATGTCAACTGTTTATAACAATGTACAGGGTCAGTTTTGATTAAAAAGTCCTGCAATGATCTTGCCTTCTTATAACCAATCTGTGGTGGTGTCATCTCAAATAGAGGAAGAGCTTTGTCTGTTTTGACAATCTCCCAATGTTTATTCACTGTATCCATTAATGTTCTTTTATCACTAGTGTAGGTAGTGACAAATGTCATTCTATTTGGTTCAAAAGTTCTTGCATATTCTTGTTCTTCCAATAGTTGTTTACACTGGGCTTCCAAGAGTCTCTTAGGATAATCGCGTGCATGAAAGCGTTGTAACATCTCATCAAGTTGTTCATCTCGCTTGTTTGTCTCTGTATTGTTCCTCATTACTCTAAGCAGTTGGGATTTGGGCAAGGCTTTTTTAAGTGCGGGGGGATGGCAACTGGTAAAATGCAATAGTGCGTTCCTATCAGTTTCCTTACGGAAGAGCGTTGATTGTAACCTACCCTCATGCTTGTAGAGCCAAACATCGAGGAAATCTATCTGGGCTTTGTCATACTGCATTTTAAATTTTAATGCAGGGTTGACAGAATTCAATTGTTGGAACCATATTTCTAGATCCTCTACAGTGCCCGACCACAACAAAAAGAGATCATTTATATACCTCTTGAAAAAAGATGATCTCCTCTAATTGGAATAATTCAGTTTGAAATTCCTCAAAGCAAGACATGCACAAGTTTGTGTAGGATGGGGTCACATTGGACCCCATCGCCGTCCCTGTAAGCTGGAGGTAAAAAAGCTGTGCGAACCTGAAATAATTTGTCATTGGACACACTTCCAAGAAATATTATAGAACTTCCGAGGGAGGTCCCACATACGGGTATCTGGCCAATTGGAAGGCAATAGCCTGTAGGCCTTCACGGTGTGGAATGACCGTATACTAGCTTGTCATGTCCAACGTGACCAAAAGGACATCCTCTCCTATTTCATCCATGTCATCCAATAGACCAAGTAGTGTCGCTGAATCCCTCAGATACGACGGCATATGACGAACCAAAGGTTGTAAAAATGCATCTACAAAGGAAGCTACAGGCTGTTGTAGGGACCCTATAGCCAAAACTATGGGTCTACCTGGGGGATGTACCAGTTGTTTATGGATTTTAGGTAAGGTATAAGTGATAAGGCAAGTATCCTTATCAATGAATCCTTGTTCGTACACCAATCTAATGTAGCGATCCAGTTGTAATTTGTAAGTTGTTGTAGGGTCACATTATAATAATTTGTAGGTCTTTGCATCAGAGAGCTGTGAATTGATTTCATCCCTGTAGTCGATGTAATTTAACAGGACCACAGCCCCTCCCTTGTACGCTTCACGGATGATAAGCGACTTGTTGTCGGCAAGTTGCTTCATCGTATTCCATTCCACCGAGGAGAAATTATTAAAAACATCCTTATCATGTTGTTTAATGGACTTATTCATTTCCTCCAACACCAGTCTGCTGAATGTATTGATACTGGCATTCTGGGATTGTGGGATATAGGTGGATTTCTTCCGAAATTGTTTTTGTTCAGATTCCATATCTCTGAATTTTTCTTTTAAACACAACTGACATTGACATTTTTTCACATCAATATAAAGATAAAACAGGTCGGTTTTGCAAGTGGGTATAAAAGTCAAGCCCTTATTTAGTATTCTATTTTCCAGATCGTTCAAGGGATAATCACTATGGCTGAACACTATGTTTTCTTTTACCATTTTTGTGGATTGGGGGGTGGTTTTTTCTTTGTACCCCCCTCGCCTTGTCCTTGCTCTTTTCCTATGTAGTTTTTTGAGCGTGTGGTCACTCCTACTTGTTGTTGTGGGGCCTGATTGGGCCCCCCTGTCTGATCACTTTCTGATCCTGATCCCGAACCTGAACTTTCCAATGTGGTTAAGTCCTTTGGTTTTTGGTACCTCAGTCGTCTTCTACAGTAATGGTATTGCCTTTGTCTCTCATGTGCAGAGACTTGCCACAGATAAACCCATTTTTCCCTATAGTCCTCAATCGCAGCTTCCAATTTATTATTTTTAAAATCAATAAGGTCTGATTCGTATTCATCTATCTGGTTTTGTAGTTTATTTAACCAATTCTCACTGGTATCAGCTTTAGTCTTGGTAGATTGGGCTGTTTGTAGGCGGTTATCTCAGTTTTCACTAGTGCTAATAATCGTCCAGCCTTTTGGATTACTAGCAGGATCAAATCTAGGGAGCACTTATTCTCTATACTACACCAACGTTCACAGAAAGTGGGGTTATTTCTATCTATAGTCGGTATATTCCTTATCCGGAAACCCCTTGGGATGTAACCCTTTTGTGGTATTCTGAAAGGTACGTACCGTGTAAAGTAAGATCTTTCTCCTTTTGTTTTAGTTTTAATATGTGTATAAATATAGGCGGGTTTATCTGTAGTAGGCCGTGAGACTAATTTGTCAAAAAGAATCGTTTCAGTGTCTGCTTCAGTAAAGTGAAATACACTGGCTCCAGGGATTATATCACCCGTTTCCGATCCTTCAATAATGATGTAGATGTCATTCTGCAGTGGATTTTGTTATAGTCTTAGGTATAGATTTAAGGTTTTGTACATTTAAAAAACGTTCACATTAAAGGTGACTATATTAACTGTACAAGACCTTTGGAGTGCTCTTTTTTTGACTTTATATCTACTAATAGTAGCACCCAAGGCTGTTGGACCGAGATTCAGGAGTGCACATTGTTTGGGATTTATTTATATATATATATATATATATATATATATATATATATATATATATATATATATAACTTTTATTTTTATTTTCTATTTGAAGAACATAGGAATGCAAAATATGTGTAACACACTTTCATCTAGATTACAAGTTTTGCGCTATAGAGGGTGCGAAACGAACGCAACAAAAGTTGCATTATTTCACCCTCCATAGCGCTGCCATTCCAAGTTTTTGAAAAGCCACCTTGTGCATGCGATATGGTGGCGATGAGCTCCATACCGCACAAAATCCAAGGGCTGCTTTGACATGCTCGTGCACGCTTTCCCCATAGACATCAATGGGGAGAGAGTGTTAGAAAAAAACATAACACCTGAAGCGCGGAATGGCGATCGCTGTAACGCAATCCCATTGATGTCTATGGGGGAAAAAAAAGTTACATTTAAACCCCTAACATAAACCCCATGTCTACACACCCCTAATCTGCCGCCACTGCCTAAATAAAGTTATTAACCCCTATTCCTCCGCTCCCCGACATCACCCACACTATAATAAAGATATTAACCCCTATTCTGCAACTCCCCGACATCGCCATCACTAAATAAAGTTATTAACCCCTATTATTAACACTACTAAAAAAAAATTAATCTGCAATTACAAAAAATAAAAAATATTAAATTACAAAATATTAAAAACACTAAATTACAAAAAGTAACAAACACTAAATTACAAAAATAACAAACTATTAAATTATCCAAAATAAAAACAATTACACCTAATCTAATAGCTCTATAAAAATAAAAAAAGCCCCCTCAAAATAAAAAAACCCTAGCCTACAATAAAATACCAATAGCTCTTAAAAGGGCCTTTTGTAGGGAATTGCCCTAAAGAAATCAGCTCTTTTCCCTGTAAAAAAATACAAAGACCCCCCAGCAGTAAAATCCACCACCCAACCAACCCCATAAAATAAAAAACCTAACTCTAACAAAAACCTAAGTTACCCATTGCCCAGAAAAGGGCATTCAGCTCTTTTTCATTGACCTGAAAAGGGCATTTAACTCTTTAAAGATAGCCCAAACCCTAATCTAAAAAAAAAACCCACCCAAAAAAGTTTAAAAAACCTAACACTAACCCCCGACGATCCACTTACAGTTTTTGAAGTCCGGACATCCAGGCGGCAAGAAGTCTAGGATGAGAGCTACTGAAAACCTATTGGCTGTTCAAATCAGCCAATAGGATAAAAGCTACTGAAATTCTATTGGCTATTCAAATCAGCCAATAGAACTTTAGTAGCTCTCATCCTTTTGGCTGATTTGAACAGCCAATAGGATTTCAGTAGCTCTCATCTTATTGGCTGATTTGAATTTCAAAAATTAAATCAGTCAATAGGAATGCAAGGGATGCCATTTTGAAACGGCTCCCTTGCATTGAAGATTCAGTGTACAGCGATGATCGTATGAAGAGGACGCTCCACACCGGATGTCTGGAAGGATGGACCCACTCTGCACCGCCGGGATGAAGATAGAAGATGCTGCCTGGATGAAGATAGAAGACACCACCTGGATGGATGAAGACTTTTCGCGGCCTGGATGAAGACTTCTCGCGGCCTGGATGAAGACTTCTCGCGGCCTGGATGAAGACTTCAAAAACTGTAAGTGGATCTTCGGGGGATAGTGTTAGGTTTTTTAAACTTTTTTTGGGTGGGTTTTTTTTAGATTAGGGTTTTGGCTATCTTAAAAGAGCTAAATGCACTTTTCAGGGCAATGAAAAAGAGCTGAATGCCCTTTTATGGGCAATGCCCATGCAAATGCTCTTTTCAGGGCAATGGGTAGCTTAGGTTTTTGTTAGAGTTACGTTTTTTATTTTGGGGGGTTGTTTGGGTGGTGGGTTTTACTGTTGGGGGAGTCTTTGTATTTTATTACAGGGAAATGAGCTGATTTCTTTAGGACAATGCCCTACAAAAGGCCCTTTTAAGGGCTATTGGTAGTTTATTGTAGGCTAGGTTTTTTTTATATTGGGCGGGCTTTTTTATTATTATAGGGCTATTAGATTAGGTGTAATTGTTTTTATTTTGGATAATTTTGCTTGTTATTTTTCATAATGTAGTGTTTGTTATTTTTTGTAATTTTGTGTTTTTTATTTTTTGTAATTTAGTATTTTTTATTTTTTGTAATTGTAGATTTAAATTATTTTAGTAGTGTTAGGTTTTTTAATGTGTAATTTAGTTTATTTAATTTGTAGTTATTTTAATTTTAGTATAATAGTAATGTTAGTTTAATATATAGTTTAAACTTATTTTTTTTTAATTTCACAGGTAAGTTTTGATTTATTTTAAGATAGGGATATTTTAATTGTAGTATAATGTTAGGAGGTTGTTAGGTTTAAGGGTTAATAGTTTAATTTAGTTTTTTGCGATGTGGGGGCTGGCAGTTTAGGGGTTAATAGGTTTATTTAGTGGCGGTGATGTCGGGGAGTGGCGGAATAGGGGTTAATATCTTTATTATAGTGTGGGCGATGTTGTGGTGCGGGGGAATAGGGGTTAATAACTTTATTATAATGTGAGCGATGTCATGGAGTGGCGGAATAGGGGTTAATACATTTTATTAGGGAGCGGCAGATTAGAAGTTAGTAAGTTTATTATAGTGTTTGCAATGCGGGAGGGCCTCGGTTTAGGGGTTAATAGGTAGTTTATGGGTGTTAGTGTACTTTGTCACAGTTTAGTTATGAGTCTTGTGTAACAGTTTAGATGTGCAAAACTCATAACTACTGGTCTCAGATTGTGGAATGGATTGTGTAATACCAGCGCTATGGAAATCCCACGCAAAAACTTCATTTTTTTGAGTGCGGGACTGACGTTGTGTTACAGGCTAAAATGCTGGCAGTACAGCTATACCAACAAGACTCGTAATGGCTGCGTTCTGATTTTTACGCTGAAATGGCCATTTTTTCAGCGTTAAAACCGGAACGCAAAACTTGTAATCTAGGTGTTTGTGTTTCTCGTTTCAGGTCAAATGTTGTGTCGGGATAGCACATATGAAGAATTAGTAATCTTAAAGAGTGTTCTTGTAATATTAATTATAAATTATTTAAAAATATTAATAATAATTATTAATTTTTTTTATAGATACTGTAAAAAAATTCTAAATAATCCATATAATATATATATATATAGATAGATAGATAGATAGATAGATAGATATAGATATATATAGATATAATTTTATGAGATAACATAATACTGATAATGTTGTGTAAATATGTATTTGATATACTGTATATGGTTACAGTATAGAGTTATTCAATTGTTACTTTATGGTTAATGCACTTAAAATCCTAACTATGCGTGCTAATACCTATTTCAAAAGTTACATAGCAATTTATAACTATAGAACTGTGAATTGGTATAGACTTAATTCCTAGTCTTATATCCAACCTACCACATTGTATGGCTATATCAGCAATCAATTATAATAAAAATATACTATACACAGATTGTTACAAACTAGAACAGGATAATACTCCCTAATTTATTACTTATCATTTCCAAATATTATTCAAGTGCCACTATAGTATTATGGATAAGAATCTATTTCACAAGTAACAGTGCCAGTCCAGGTTGGTATTCAAACCATCTGGTACCAAAGTGCCCAGATTAAAGATCCACCTGGACTCGCACTGCAACAGGAGTCTATCTCTGTCACCCCCCCCTAGTCGGGGGTGGAATGTGATCTATGATCACATATCTCAAATCCGCAACTGTATGTCCACATACTCATGTAAGTTATACCGTACTTCTATCCCTTCTATCCCTCTGAGGAAGAAGGAGACTTTGAAACGCGTCAGGGATGCTGTGCGGATACA